>NC_069499.1:183598532-183674840 GCF_027579735.1 Bombina bombina | reverse complement strand
ATGAGGTACAGTGATCTCTCCCAGGTAGGCTTCCAGCTGTATAGCAGCTTTTGGAGCACTTTTTTTTAAAAATAATTTCTTCTGTTATGTGTGATCAGTCCACGGGTCATCATTACTTCTGGGATATAACTCCTCCCCAACAGGAAATGCAAGAGGATTCACCCAGCAGAGCTGCATATAGCTCCTCCCCTCTACGTCACTCCCAGTCATTCTCTTGCACCCAACGACTAGATAGGATGTGTGAGAGGACTATGGTGATTATACTTAGTTTTTATAACTTCAATCAAAAGTTTGTTATTTTACAATAGCACCGGAGCGTGTTATTGCCTCTCTGGCAGAGTTTGAAGAAGAATCTACCAGAGTTTTTACTATGATTTTAACCGGAGTAGTTAAGATCATATTGCTGTCTCTCGGCCATCTGAGGGAGGTAAAAGCTTCAGATCAGGGGACAGCGGGCAGATGAATCTGCATTGAGGTATGTAGCAGTTTTTATTTTCTGAATAGAATTGATGAGAAAATCCTGCCATACCGTTATAATGACATACTTTACTAATGGGAACAAACCTTTGCTAAAAGTTGTGTTGTTTTCAAGGATTGATGCTATAACTGTTTTTTTTTTTTTTTTTCTTTTTTTTTTTTTTCTTTTTTTTTCAGTTCATTATTTCAATTGTCATTTAATCGTTTAGTGCTTCTTTGAGGCACAGTACGTTTTTGTTAAATAAGATTGTAACCAAGTTGCAAGTTTATTTGCTAGTGTGTTAAACATGTCTGATTCAGAGGAAGATACCTGTGTCATTTGTTCCAATGCCAAGGTGGAGCCCAATAGAAATTTATGTACTAACTGTATTGATGCTACTTTAAATAAAAGCCAATCTGTACAAATTGAACAAATTTCACCAAACAGCGAGGGGAGAGTTATGCCGACTAACTCGCCTCACGTGTCAGTACCGGCATCTCCCGCCCGGGAGGTGCGTGATATTGTGGCGCCTAGTACATCTGGGCGGCCATTACAGATAACATTACAAGATATGGCTACTGTTATGACTGAAGTTTTGGCTAAATTACCAGAACTAAGAGGCAAGCGTGATCACTCTGGGGTGAGAACAGAGTGCGCTGATAATACTAGAGCCATGTCTGATACTGCGTCACAGCTTGCAGAGCATGAGGACGGAGAGCTTCATTCTGTGGGTGACGGTTCTGATCCAAACAGATTGGATTCAGATATTTCAAATTTTAAATTTAAATTGGAGAACCTCCGTGTATTACTAGGAGAGGTTTTAGCGGCTCTTAATGATTGTAACACTGTTGCAATACCAGAGAAATTGTGTAGGTTGGATAAATACTTTGCGGTACCGGCGAGTACTGACGTTTTTCCTATACCTAAGAGACTAACTGAAATTGTTACTAAGGAGTGGGATAGACCCGGTGTGCCGTTCTCACCCCCTCCAATATTTAGAAAGATGTTTCCAATAGACGCCACCACACGGGACTTATGGCAAACGGTCCCTAAGGTGGAAGGAGCAGTTTCTACTTTAGCTAAGCGTACCACTATCCCGGTGGAGGATAGCTGTGCTTTTTCAGATCCGATGGATAAAAAATTAGAGGGTTACCTTAAGAAAATGTTTGTTCAACAAGGTTTTATATTGCAACCCCTTGCATGCATCGCGCCGATTACGGCTGCGGCAGCATTTTGGATTGAGTCTCTGGAAGAGAACCTTAGTTCAGCTACGCTGGACGACATTACGGACAGGCTTAGAGTCCTTAAACTAGCTAATTCATTCATTTCGGAGGCCGTAGTACATTTAACCAAACTTACGGCTAAGAACTCAGGATTCGCCATTCAGGCACGTAGGGCGCTGTGGCTAAAATCCTGGTCAGCTGATGTAACTTCTAAGTCCAAATTACTTAATATACCTTTCAAGGGGCAAACTTTATTTGGGCCCGGTTTGAAAGAAATTATCGCTGACATTACAGGAGGTAAGGGCCACGCCCTACCTCAAGACAAAGCCAAAGCTAAGGCTAGACAGTCTAATTTTCGTCCCTTTCGGAATTTCAAAGCAGGAGCAGCACCAACTTCCACTGCACCAAAACAGGAAGGAGCTGTTGCTCGTTACAGACAAGGCTGGAAACCTAACCAGTCCTGGAACAAGGGCAAGCAGGCCAGGAAACCTGCTGCTGCCCCTAAGACAGCATGAATCGAGGGCCCCCGATCCAGGACCGGATCTAGTGGGGGGCAGACTCTCTCTCTTCGCCCAGGCTTGGGCAAGAGATGTTCAGGATCCCTGGGCGCTAGAGATCATATCTCAGGGATACCTTTTAGACTTCAAATTCTCTCCCCCAAGAGGGAGATTTCATCTGTCAAGGTTGTCAACAAACCAAATAAAGAAAGAAGCGTTTCTACGCTGTGTACAAGATCTGTTATTAATGGGAGTGATCCATCCGGTTCCGCGGTCGGAACAAGGACAAGGGTTTTACTCAAACCTGTTTGTGGTTCCCAAAAAAGAGGGAACTTTCAGGCCAATCTTGGATTTAAAGATCCTAAACAAATTCCTAAGAGTTCCATCGTTCAAAATGGAAACTATTCGGACAATCTTACCCATGATCCAAAAGGGTCAGTACATGACCACAGTGGATTTAAAGGATGCTTACCTTCACATACCGATTCACAAAGATCATTACCGGTATCTAAGGTTTGCCTTCTTAGACAGGCATTACCAGTTTGTAGCTCTTCCATTCGGATTGGCTACGGCTCCAAGAATCTTCACAAAGGTTCTGGGTGCCCTTCTGGCGGTACTAAGACCGCGAGGAATTTCGGTAGCTCCGTACCTAGACGACATTCTGATACAAGCTTCAAGCTTTCAAACTGCCAAGTCTCATACAGAGTTAGTTCTGGCATTTCTAAGGTCGCATGGATGGAAAGTGAACGAAAAGAAGAGTTCTCTCTTTCCTCTCACAAGAGTTCCATTCTTGGGGACTCTTATAGATTCTGTAGAAATGAAGATTTATCTGACAGAAGACAGATTAACAAAGCTTCTAAATGCATGCCGTGTCCTTCATTCCATTCAACTCCCGTCAGTAGCTCAATGCATGGAGGTGATCGGCTTAATGGTAGCAGCAATGGACATAGTACCCTTTGCACGTCTACATCTCAGACCGCTGCAATTGTGCATGCTGAGTCAGTGGAATGGGGATTACTCAGACTTGTCCCCTACTCTGAATCTGGATCAAGAGACCAGAAACTCTCTTCTATGGTGGCTTTCTCGGCCACATCTGTCCAGGGGGATGCCATTCAGCAGGCCGGACTGGACAATTGTAACAACAGACGCCAGCCTACTAGGCTGGGGCGCTGTCTGGAATTCTCTGAAGGCTCAGGGACAATGGAATCAGGAGGAAAGTCTCCTGCCAATAAACATTCTGGAATTGAGAGCAGTTCTCAATGCCCTTCTGGCTTGGCCCCAGTTAAAAACTCGGGGGTTCATCAGGTTTCAGTCGGACAACATCACGACTGTAGCTTACATCAACCATCAAGGAGGGACAAGAAGCTCCCTAGCAATGATGGAAGTATCAAAGATAATTCGCTGGGCAGAGTCTCACTCTTGCCACCTGTCAGCAATCCACATCCCGGGAGTGGAGAACTGGGAGGCGGATTTCTTGAGTCGCCAGACTTTTCATCCGGGGGAGTGGGAACTTCATCCGGAGGTCTTTGCCCAAATACTTCGACGTTGGGGCAAACCAGAGATAGATCTCATGGCGTCTCACCAGAACGCCAAACTTCCTCGCTACGGGTCCAGATCCAGGGATCCGGGAGCGGTTCTGATAGATGCTTTGACAGCACCTTGGAACTTCGGGATGGCTTATGTGTTTCCACCCTTCCCACTGTTTCCTCGATTGATTGCCAAAATCAAACAGGAGAGAGCATCAGTGATTCTAATAGCGCCTGCATGGCCACGCAGGACTTGGTATGCAGATCTAGTGGACATGTCATCCTGTCCGCCTTGGTCTCTACCTCTAAGACAGGACCTTCTGATACAGGGTCCATTCAAACATCAAAATCTAACTTCTCTGAAGCTGACTGCTTGGAAATTGAACGCTTGATTTTATCAAAACGTGGTTTTTCGGAGTCGGTTATTGATACCCTGATACAGGCTAGGAAGCCTGTTACCAGAAGAATTTACCATAAGATATGGCGTAAATACCTATACTGGTGCGAATCCAAAGGTTACTCCTGGAGTAAGGTTAGGATTCCTAGGATATTGTCCTTTCTACAAGAAGGTTTAGAAAAGGGTTTGTCGGCTAGTTCATTAAAGGGACAGATCTCAGCTCTGTCCATCTTGTTGCACAGGCGTCTGTCAGAAAATCCAGACGTCCAGGCTTTTTGTCAGGCTTTAGCTAGAATCAAGCCTGTGTTTAAAACTGTTGCTCCGCCATGGAGTTTAAACCTTGTTCTTAACGTTCTACAAGGAGTTCCGTTTGAACCCCTTCATTCCATTGATATAAAGTTGTTATCTTGGAAAGTGTTATTTTTAATGGCTATTTCTTCGGCTCGGAGAGTCTCTGAGTTATCAGCTTTACACTGTGATTCTCCTTATTTGATTTTTCATTCAGATAAGGTAGTTCTGCGTACTAAACCTGGGTTCTTACCTAAGGTAGTCACTAACTGGAACATCAATCAAGAGATTGTTGTTCCTTCTTTATGCCCAAATCCTTCTTCAAAGAAGGAACGTCTTCTACACAATCTGGATGTAGTTCGTGCCCTCAAGTTCTACTTGCAGGCAACTAAGGATTTTCGACAAACGTCTTCCCTGTTTGTCGTGTACTCTGGTCAGAGGAGAGGTCATAAGGCTTCGGCTACCTCTCTCTCCTTCTGGCTTCGTAGCATAATTCGTTTAGCCTATGAGACTGCTGGACAGCAGCCTCCTGAAAGAATTACAGCCCATTCTACTAGAGCTGTGGCTTCCACTTGGGCCTTTAAGAATGAGGCCTCTGTTGAACAGATTTGCAAGGCTGCAACTTGGTCTTCGCTTCATACTTTTTCCAAATTTTACAAATTTGACACTTTTGCTTCTTCGGAGGCTATTTTTGGGAGAAAGGTTCTTCAGGCAGTGGTTCCTTCTGTATAATGAGCCTGCCTATCCCTCCCGTCATCCGTGTACTTTTGCTTTGGTATTGGTATCCCAGAAGTAATGATGACCCGTGGACTGATCACACATAACAGAAGAAAACATAATTTATGCTTACCTGATAAATTCCTTTCTTCTGTTGTGTGATCAGTCCACGGCCCGCCCTGTTTTTTTAAGGCAGGTAAATATCTTTTAAATTATACTCCAGTCACCACTTCACCCTTGGTTTCTCCTTTCTCGTTGATTCTTGGTCGAATGACTGGGAGTGACGTAGAGGGGAGGAGCTATATGCAGCTCTGCTGGGTGAATCCTCTTGCATTTCCTGTTGGGGAGGAGTTATATCCCAGAAGTAATGATGACCCGTGGACTGATCACACAACAGAAGAAAGGAATTTATCAGGTAAGCATAAATTATGTTTTTTGAGTCATAAAGGTTACAGCATATATCAACATAAGACAATGCTTATGTTACAGAAACGTATCTAAAAAGATCATATAAAGCCGAACCAGAATAATGAAATGCATGAACATTGGAACAACCATCTCTTAAGCATTTCCCTGTTTTCAACAATTTATTCAAACCCCAAATAACCTTTTGTCTGTTGTTTAAAGACTGGGTAGGGAATCGTCTTTCTGAGATCAAATTTAGTTCAGGTTGACTTAGTGTAAGTACTACGGATTATGTATCAAAAAACTGTTAAGTGCTATGGATTTCAGATCTTCTAGGTCGGTATAAAATTTCATGAGGGTCTGGGCTCCAGATAGGGGAAGGACATAAAAAAAACACACACAAAAGGAACAGGAAAGAGGGGGGGGAGGGCACATACACAGAACGGGTGAGGAATTATGTGGGTAAGGATTCTCTGACTACAGCTGCCTCCAGTCACTCCAGACTGCCCAATAGAGGTCCATGGAGTCCTGGAGTCTATGTACGTGATGCTCCATGATAACAAAGTGGTTGATTAACTCCCGGATTGCATTGATGGAGAGGGGTTCAATTTGTTTCCATGCTCTGGCTATGCATAGTTTAGCTGCTGCCATCACATAGATTACCATTTTCTTTGTGGGAACAGGTAGGTGCTCCTCGAGCATGTGAAATAAGACAATCTGAGGAGAGAGCGACATGTCTATATTAATCGATTGCAAAAGAGATTCTATCTCTCCACATCGGCGTTAGCTTCGAGCATGACCACCAAATGTGGGTGTCCGTACCTTGTTGGCCGCACTGTCTCCAGCATTGCGGGGAGACTGTATTGAACATTCTAGAGAGTCTCACTGGTGTCCTGTGCCATTTCAATAGGACTTTGATACATACTTCAAAACAGTAACGCAATGTAGCGTTTTTTTAGTGAGCACAAGTGCCCTAGAGATATCCTTTTCGGATATTATGATTCCAAGTTCCTGTGCCCAAGGTTTAATCTGCCACGGGACACCTGTAGAATGTTCATGTAAGAGTGCTCTATAATGGTACGAAAGAGGCCTTTTTAAACTCCCTCCGCTAATTCACCACTCCTCCCATTTAGAAGGGTCTCTCAGACCGGTCTTCGGGAACTTCCATGATTTGAGTAGACTTTTAATTCTATCTGCCTCAACGTTTAGCCAGGGTGGGCAATTTTCTTGCAGTTGAGAAATTTGTGATACTGTATATAGCCTTTTATTAGCATAAAAGTCTTGTACTCGGGTAATCCCGAGTTTCATCCAATAGTCTGTATTAATATTTGGGAATCCCCACAACAGACTATTCAGATGCTGAATTGGGGAGGGATGAGGTGCAATTTCTCTGATGTCTAAGGTCATGCCATTCAGCCAAGTTCTGTTGTACAATAGGATTGTCCACCAGTTTGATAAGAGATTTATGTTTAGGGACCCATATGACCTGGTCCAAGGTTAAATCGCCCGGCACATCTAAAACACATTTAGGCATTCTGAAAATTGTAAAGATGTATTCCTTACCGCATGGCGAAGGAGAGAATCTTTTTCGCTAGTTATCTGGGTCATAGGAGGTGGTGAGTGCCCTAGCCACTGGAGGTGTAAGGTGCAGTTTTATTTTTTCTTTTCTATCCATAATTTCTATCCGATTTATGGAGGACTCAGATTTTTTGCAGACGAATGTTTCTGATTCAGATTTTACTACTTTCGAAGAGTATGAAATGACCCGGGTAATCCATGCCCATCAGTTATGTTCTGCATGCCTCTTTAGAGTGCTCTTTTCTCCTGATCCAGAGAACTTAGTGTCCAAAATCCAATAGGGGAAGTGGTTAAGGTGTATGCACTGTATAAAGAAATGTATAAATAGTCCTGAAACCAATTCCTTGTAAGGCCACTGCACAACTTAGACTGTTTGTAAAGGAAAGAATGTGGCGGTGTTCCCCAAAACAACCCCCACACTAATATCATTCACAAGGGACCACTCCCAGACATCCGTATATACACAAAATAAAATGCTTGACTCACCACTCTTCAATCCCTTGGTGTGGTGTTCTTTCAGATCAGGATGCTGAGTCCAGTACTGGTGTGAAAAGTTGTGTCTTGTATTCCAGGATTATTACTCTCTGCCCATTATTCCATTTTTAGGGCCCTGAAAGACTTCACCTATGTCCCTTAGATGAAAAGACAGTCAGTGCAGTGTGCCTCTAGCCCACCTACCGCAATTTATATCCAAAACCTGTGCTCACTGTTTGGCCAAGTAATAAGCAAAGCATCAGAAAAAATGTATAACAGGAGCACCAAGTATATGGATAAAAAATCAAACTTTATTTAGAACATAAAGGGTATCTTAACCCCTGGGTAAGAACATACAATTATAGTTAAACAGATGACAAAAAGGCTGACCGGTTTCGGCTGTTGCCTTACTCCTAGCCTGCTTAAAACTGTCTGTCAGTTCTCAGATTTAAAAACCATCATCTGTGATCCTATTGGTTCAAAAACCCCACACCCCTCATTGTAACTCCCTTCAGCTGGGATCAATTAACCCTCCTTGTCAACATAGCTGCACTAGTCTATTTAATCAATATTACAAAATTACAAAAAGAGTGAGTTCCTAACCTCCTATTTATCATTAGTACTCAATATTTAATAAGTGCCAAACAACGAACAATGACAAATGACAGAATCTATCAGTTGGGTCTATTCAACAATTATATTGCATCTATGTATAGAGAAACTGTCTCTGAGTTGAAACCGCTTGTATAAAGAGACATGTATAAACACGAGTACTGTGTGTTCTGGTATCTATCCTGTCTCTTTTAACAGCTCTCAGGTTTTTGGTATGCTTCTAGATCGTCTATGTTATAGTTAATAAAGTAGTGTATGTGCTAAGATTCCGTGTTTGTTTGTGATAGCTATTTACCATTAGGACCTGCTTCCTTAACCTCATTGGATGGTAACCGTATGTGTTGGCCAATCCGGTGCGGTCTACCAAATCCCAATGCTTTGCAGGGAGTCATGTGTGTAGCTATTGGTCCCTACCTACTGAGTCCTGATTGGTCGAATATCGTATGTGTACACCAATCAAAAATGTAGCCTATCGCGTCACACCTCGCTGTCAGTCACCGCTCTCCTGTGCTGTCACTGCTAAATGTCCATTACTTGTGTACAATGGGACAATTCCATGCAATGCGAGAGCGTGCTTTGCCTGCCAAACCTGTTTTAAAGAGTAGCAACTCTGTTCTGTTTTCTCCCTTGTGAATCACATCCCGGTATAAACACATTAAACATTTATTTAGAGGGGCAGGTGTGTTGTACTCTAGCATTAAACTCATCTCCAGTAGATATCCCAAATAAGTAGTAAATTTTAAATTACTATTTAGATATATATAGCCTAAGTATATTCTGGTCTATTGTGCCCAGCATCAAAGGTTAATAAGCTGCTTGCTAAACTAACGAATATCACCTTTGTTATGATGTACACTTAGGTACCGCAATTCTAGTACACCCATAAATACACATTATAAAGTGCCAAGTGTATTTATGCTCTAACTATGTGTTTGATAGTAGTAAAATTCCTCAATAGGTAGTGAACCCTTATTTCTTATTTTAGGTGTATTTAGCTAAATTTATTCTGGTCCATTACATTTGGCTTCAAAGTGAGCTGCTAATTACCAAGGGCCTTTGGTGTTCTTACACTAACTATGTATTTAACCTTAGTATTTCTGTCAGACCATGAATATACTGCTTCCTACCAAGCACCTGGAGTCTATTGTGTTTTATTAGTGCTTTGATATTAGGTGTTTACTCTCTATGTATATATAAATACATAGGTAAAATCAGGTTTACAAAGTAATCATATTGTTACCTAAATACCCCAAATATATGGAGTGTTATTCCTAATGTACACTACCAAAAATTAATGAGGTCAAATTCAGAATTGAGGCCGTCTGGAATCCTTGTTTTTAAGCGAAAGATCCAGAAGGCCTCCCTTTCGCCTAGTTTGCGGGTTCTGTCCCCCCCTTTCATCTGGATTGGTACCTTCTCTATGATGGTCCAGGAAAAGAATGAATTATCTTTATTGTGTGTAATTGAAAAATGTTTAATAAGTGGCGTTGTGAGTACCCCTGCTTTGATATCCGCTAGATGCTCTTTTATTCGTACCCTGGCTTCCCTTGTCGTGAGGCCTACATACTGGAGGGCACAGTGTGTGCATGAAATCAAGTACACTACAAAGGTCGACCTGCAGTTAAGACATAAATTCTTCTGGAAGTGTTCCCCCGTAACTAGAGAGCTGAAGGAGTCCCCTATAGTGACTTTCTCGCAAGCTTTGCAGGATAAATAATTGCACCTATAGGTCCCATTTAATCTCAGCCAGGAGGACCCATCTGTCTGTTCCTTCCTCAACCTTGTAGGTGCAATTATATTGCCTATTGTTCTGTTTCTTTTGTATGTACATCTGATGCCCTCAGATACTGTCTCTTTTAGAGCATCATCTGCTGATAACAGATGGTAGTTATTTCTAATGATCTGACATATTTGTGTGTACTGTTGTGAATATTCTGTCGTGAATGTGATTTTTCTGTCCTCAGTCCCTTTTGTTCTTTTTATATATTTTGTGTTCTTCTGTCTTAAAAGATCAATTCTGTTAATTTTGGTAACAGCGTTTCTCTCTTTTGTAATTATTGACCCTGGATACCCTCTTTCCATGAGCCTAACAGATAGTTCATCGGCCTGTTTCTCATATGTACTTTGATCAGTACAGTTCCTTTTCAGGCGAATGAACTGGCCTCTGGCTACACCCCTAAACACTCTCCTTGGGTGACAACTTGCGGCGTGCAGCAAAGAGTTCCCTGTAATTGGCTTCCGATATGTCTCTGTGGTAATCTTCTGACCTACTTCTCCCTTTAGTGAGATGTCCAAAAAATTAACTGAATGCTCTTGTATCTCGGACGTAAAGCTAATGCCTACATTGTTGTTGTTAAGTCCCTCTACAAACCTCTCTAGATCATTATGGGAGCCCTGCCCTATTGAGGAATTTTACTACTATCAAACACATAGTTAGAGCATAAATACACTTGGCACTTTATAATGTGTATTTATGGGTGTACTAGAATTGCGGTACCTAAGTGTACATCATAACAAAGGTGATATTCGTTAGTTTAGCAAGCAGCTTATTAACCTTTGATGCTGGGCACAATAGACCAGAATATACTTAGGCTATATATATCTAAATAGTAATTTAAAATTTACTACTTATTTGGGATATCTACTGGAGATGAGTTTAATGCTAGAGTACAACACACCTGCCCCTCTAAATAAATGTTTAATGTGTTTATACCGGGATGTGATTCACAAGGGAGAAAACAGAACAGAGTTGCTACTCTTTAAAACAGGTTTGGCAGGCAAAGCACGCTCTCGCATTGCATGGAATTGTCCCATTGTACACAAGTAATGGACATTTAGCAGTGACAGCACAGGAGAGCGGTGACTGACAGCGAGGTGTGACGCGATAGGCTACATTTTTGATTGGTGTACACATACGATATTCGACCAATCAGGACTCAGTAGGTAGGGACCAATAGCTACACACATGACTCCCTGCAAAGCATTGGGATTTGGTAGACCGCACCGGATTGGCCAACACATACGGTTACCATCCAATGAGGTTAAGGAAGCAGGTCCTAATGGTAAATAGCTATCACAAACAAACACGGAATCTTAGCACATACACTACTTTATTAACTATAACATAGACGATCTAGAAGCATACCAAAAACCTGAGAGCTGTTAAAAGAGACAGGATAGATACCAGAACACACAGTACTCGTGTTTATACATGTCTCTTTATACAAGCGGTTTCAACTCAGAGACAGTTTCTCTATACATAGATGCAATATAATTGTTGAATAGACCCAACTGATAGATTCTGTCATTTGTCATTGTTCGTTGTTTGGCACTTATTAAATATTGAGTACTAATGATAAATAGGAGGTTAGGAACTCACTCTTTTTGTAATTTTGTAATATTGATTAAATAGACTAGTGCAGCTATGTTGACAAGGAGGGTTAATTGATCCCAGCTGAAGGGAGTTACAATGAGGGGTGTGGGGTTTTTGAACCAATAGGATCACAGATGATGGTTTTTAAATCTGAGAACTGACAGACAGTTTTAAGCAGGCTAGGAGTAAGGCAACAGCCGAAACCGGTCAGCCTTTTTGTCATCTGTTTAACTATAATTGTATGTTCTTACCCAGGGGTTAAGATACCCTTTATGTTCTAAATAAAGTTTGATTTTTTATCCATATACTTGGTGCTCCTGTTATACATTTTTTCTGAAACTTAGTGTCCACCGAGCCATCCGCCCCTTGGGGCTCCATATCCCGTGTGGCGAGTACTGTAGATCCTTCTTTGGCTATGCAAGCATGTGTCCCTAATGCCATTACCCCTTCTCCGGAAGGCGGCTTGTTTCCTCCAGAGGTTACGGCACGGTTCCGCATGGCCATTTCTTTGGCATTGGCGCATTTACATCTTCCAGGGAGGAAGACGTTAGTGAGATTCTGTCCATGTTCGGTGAACCAGGGCTCATCAGGCGAGGGATCGTCTGGGTCAGATCAGCCCTCTGGGGAAGCGGTTGCCTCTAAGTCTTCAGGGGCCCAATCCTCGGGTCGGGGTCAGTTCCCCCGGGGGAGGTAAGTCTTGCTTTTCGTTATAGGCTGGTGCACCTTCGTGTCCTGCTTCGACATGTTTTGGCAGTGCTGGAGGGTCCCAGCCTGAAGGGGTTGAGAGGTCCTCGGTCTTCTGCTCCGGACAGCAAGCTGGGTTAGACGTGGGGGGATGAAGTTAATCTCCTTGTCTCCGATTTATCTTTTTCTTTGGAGTATCTTATTCCAATTCTGAGCTTCGGGAGAATGGGATCTCTGACGGGCTGGCCCTGTCAGTGTAACCATTTTTCTTGGGCGTTCACCTGAGAGTTTTGCCCTCTTTTACATTGATCCGGTTAGGATGTATTTTTTTTTTTTTTTGGAAGCTCATGTTTGTTATACTTTCTCCGTTGGGAAGCATTTTGTCTCTGGAATTCGATACTAGCGATTTTTGTGTTCGCTTGGAAACTTCTGCGGAAGTTGTATGTTAAGATTTTATTTACATAGTCTTAAGTTTTATCGATCCCCTGTAGGGTTTCAAAATTTCTGTGACCTGGTTCAGTTCCGGAATGCCCTCTGTAGCAGGCTGGTCCTGGTCGGGTGCTGGTTCCTTAAAGGGACACTGAACCCACATTTTTTCTATCGTGATTCAGATAGAGCATGACATTTTAAGCAACTTTCTAATTTACTCCTATTATCAAATTGTCTTCATTCTCTTGGTATCTTTATTTGAAATGCAAGAATGTAAGTTTAGATGCCGGCCCATTTTTGGTGAACAACCTGGGTTGCTGATCGATGGATAAATTCATCCACCAATAAAAATGTGCTGTCCAGAGTACTGATCCAAAAAAAAGCTTAGATGCCTTCTTTTTCAAATAAAGATAGCAAGAGAACGAAAAAAAAATGATAATAGGAGTAAATTAGAAAGTTGCTTAAAATTGCATGCTCTATTTTAATCACAAAAGAAAAAAATTGAGTTCAGTGTCCCTTTAAGTGTCTATACCATCCACGTGGTGCTGGGATATCTGGCTGACCTGCTTGGGGGGAGAGTTTTATTATGCTTGGGTTCCTCCTTCAGCACAATATATTCCCTGAGAATAGGGATTGTCAGGGAGGGGAACTCCAGGAGAGTTTAATTTTTTCCTTTTAAGACTCGTCTCTTGACGGGGCTAAGAGAGGAGGCCTTGTTGTTTGACGTCAGGCTGGTTCTCGTTGTTTCTCTTTGGGTGGAGCATCAAGGGGTTTATTCAGTGCTCTTGGTCCTGTTCCGTTTGTGGGGCCTGGAAGGATCCTGCTATGAAGCACTCTGAAGGCTCGTTCTCTCCATTTTCATTCTGGCTGGAGTTTTAGACATCTCCTTAACGTGGAGTACCAGGTTTTTTTTATTTTTTTATCCATCCTATGGTATGATGTTATTGATTTACTCTTTTGAGATTCTTGACCTCGGTACCTCTTCATAGGGAGCGAGGTGTCTTCTTTCCCTTGCGGGGGATGGTTGGTTGGTCATTGCTTTTGGAGGATCGGGCACTTTTGTCCGCCTTCCTTCCTCATACTGCTTCTCATCTGCTTCCATGTTTTTAGGGATTATAGAGAATGTGTTGATCTCTGGGGTGATCATGGAGCTTCCCTTTCTTACATCATATAATTTGTTAGTTTTGGGATATCGATGCTCGTCATCCTGTTGTCCCTTGGTCCTGGGGGGTTACAGGGAGGTGGACCCAGATGGATTGTTTCTGGTTTGCCGCCTCTGTTGCAGAAGTGTGCTTTTTATTGGAAGCTTCTTAGCTGTCGGTCTGGAGGATCTTGTCCCTCAAATTTTGGAAAAGTATCTTTTCTGTCTCTGGGATGCTTAGTGCATGTCCAGTGCTCTAGGGCCTTTGGATGAGCTGTGCTGGCATATTCTAGGGTTCTCCGTATGAGGTATTCAGTTTTCCAAGTGCCCGGTTGTTTGGTCAAGCCTAGGATATCTGGCCGGACCTTCTAGTTGGATCAGAGTGATTCAGCCCTTAAGATGAATCATCCGCTTGCTCCTTCGGGCGGAGACTTGAGAAGGGCTTGATGGCTTGTTAACTGCCTAGCAAGCGGGAGATTGATCTCTTATTCCAGCCGCTCCACTTTATAGGTGGGCTCGCTTGGCTGTCTGTTTGGCTCCTGGACCGACTCTTACAGCCGGAGGGTGCCCTTTCAGTTAGTTCTGCTTCGCCGTCTGTTCGATGACTTATGCTCCGTACCGGTGGGTGGGTGAGCAGGTGTCCTTTTCATTTCCCTCCCCTTAAGGTTATACCATGGTGTCTGTCTAATGCTCGGAGGGGGGTCCCTCGACCTTGTGGCACAGTCATGTTGAGGTGGATTCTGGTATTGTGTTCTCACAGTTGTGTCAGTGTGTGGCCTCCCTATGTCTGGGAGTTCACCTTCCTGTAGGGAAGGAATCTGGCTATGGGTTCTGGAACCCGAAATCGTACTACGTTATGTTCCGGCTTGGGGTTAGCATGCCAAGCTTGTTACATATGGTCAGGGTTTGCCTACCTTTTTTGTTAATGGTTAGTTCTCTTTTTAGTTCTGGGTAATACAGGGATTTATTTAGTTCCTTATCTTCGGACATGCCAGGTGTTTTTGGTGCTGGGCCTTTGTCTCGAGGAAGTAGCCCATGCAACCTAATGGTGGGTTTTTGGGTGCTTTGCAACTTGAGTTGTTGGTTTAAACCCAGCTGTGGGCTCAGTTTACCTTTTTCGGCTTGAGGCCTATGGATCGGTTGAGTGTTTGACCATGTTCTTCTCCAGATCTTGTGATCTCTATAGAAGGGGAGATTAGAGGAGTGTTTTTTTCTCAGCATGTTCTTTCTGCTTCCCGGTTTTTGTAAGGGAGTGAGTTCCTGCACTTCCGGAGGGTTCCCTTTGTGGGAATCTCCTGGTGCAGTTTCTAACTTGATAGGCTAGTGTTCGTGACTGATGTCTACTAGTCTTGTGTGGCAGAGTGGGAGCCGGGAGCTCCATCTGGAGCACAGTAAGTGCTTAGGCTGCTAATTGTTGGGGGTTCAGGGGTACATCTGCTTATTCCACGATAGCTCTTTCATGAGTGCAGACTGCACTCTGTGTGAGTTAAGGGTTCTGCTCCATTTTCGGGGTTGTCTTGGATCGAATCTTGATCCTTTTGGACTTTCTCCAGATTGGGGTAGTTTTTTCCCCCATCTTAATTCTGGTAGATTGTTGGAGTTTCTCTGTTTATTTTTCTTTGTCTTGCTGTGACCTGCGGTTGCGCTCGATTTTGCTGGGGTTCCTTTTTTACCCTAGTTGCTGAGATTGTAGATCTCTTGTTAAATATTTTTTTCCTTTTCCCTTCTGTGAGAATATATGGAATCGGTACAGCCTTGAAACCATCGGGACTTGTCTCTTCGGGGGCCTTGTGCTCGGTGGACTCTAGTACTTTTGAGCGGTCTCTATCTGGGCTTGCTGGATTTAACTGTTGGGCAGTTACTTAGTCCTTTCAGTCCTTTTTTGTTCTGCTCGGTGCAGCAGTTGTTGTTTGGTTGGGGTAATTTCAGGATGTGGTGCCCTTCGAATGGGCCGCCTTGTTTACCTGCACTTTTTTGCATTCAGTGTCCTCTATAGCTTGGGTACTGTTTTCCCAAAAATATTGAATGCAGCTGTGGACTCTCCCTGTTTTAAGAAGAAAAACTTAAATTATGCTTACCTGATAATTTATTTTCTTCTGACAGGGAGAGTCCACAGCTCACCACCCCGTTTTTATGGGGGCGGATGTGTTTTAGTTGTTCTTCTGGCACCTTTTTTTCACCTGATATTTCTCCTACTGTTCCTTGTTCCCTCAGCAGAATGATTTGGGGATGAGGGAAGTGGGGAACGTATTTAAGCCTTTGGCTGGGGTGTCTGCCGCCTCCTGGTGGCCAGGTTCTGAATTCCCAAAAGTAACGAATGCAGCTTTGGACTCTCCCCGCTAGAAGAAAAGAAAATTATCAGGTAAGCATAAATTTAAGTTTTTTAAAACCCCATAAGTGTCAAATCTCTACTACATGTGTTTGTTCCTGAAGCAAGGGGATAAAATTACTTCTCAGATGTGAAATATATACATGATGGGATTAATGGTAGGGCCCAAGTAAGAGCTTTTGCACTTGCATTGTTTTACCTGATCTACCACCCATGCCCAGTCCCCTATGGAAGACAACTGGCAACCCTTTTTGTTGGAAAGCTGATTAAAAATATCTTCACCATTGACTGTTTCTGCAATAAAACCTCCTAGCTTGTTAGTTATTTATGTAGTTTAACCAATGATATTTAGGCTTTTTCCAATGACTTGGATATGCCCTAAAGGGATACTAAGCACACATTTTTTCTTTCATGATTCAGATGGAGAATGCAATTTTAAGCAACGTTCTAATTTACTGCCATTATATTTTGTATTCGTTCTATTGCTATCTTTGGGTATCTTTGGGTTCAGCACCTGGGTTGCGCTTGCTGATTGGTGGCTAAATGAAGCCACCAATCAGCAAGTGCTATCCAGGGTGCTGAACAAAAAATGGGCTGGCTCCTTAGCTTAGATTCCTTCTTTTTCAACTAAAGATAGCAAGAGAATGAAGAAAAATTGATAATAGGAGTAAATTAGAAAGTTACATTCTCTATCTGACTAATGAAAGAACAAACGTGGGTTTAGTATCCCTTTAAAGATAATTTTAATGCATTTTAGTGTTTTATTTTTATGTTAAAATATTTTTTATGAAATGCACTTTAAGATGTTGAGTAGGTGGTATCTTACCCCTGCAAGACTACATAGAGCTAACCCACAGATCTGACTTGTGCTGGAGGGGTTGTGGTCAGGACGGGACCATGTACCACATCTGGTGGACCTGCCCAGTGATAAAACCTTACTGGGAGGCTGTGTTCTCAGCAATCTCAGACATAATAGAAACTACCCTACCTCACCAAATGTGCACTCTGATGTTCCAAGGCCACCCCAAACTTCAAAACAAGGCATCAAGGGCATTGCTCTTGTTGATGATTAATGGAGCAAAGATGCTAATCCCAAAAGGCTGGAAATCAATAACCCCCCCCCCCCAAACTATAGATGA
This sequence comes from Bombina bombina, assembly GCF_027579735.1. NCBI lineage: Eukaryota > Metazoa > Chordata > Amphibia > Anura > Bombinatoridae > Bombina > Bombina bombina. The sequence goes on along the minus strand of NC_069499.1, from coordinate 183,657,571 downwards.
CTGGCGAGCACGAGTGTCGGACCTAATTGTGTTAGAGCGATACTACTTTATGAAGACGAACAAATTGGACCTATACCACTTGCTATCAGAGACATGGGATAATCATAAGCCCCCGATGGGGAACGCCCCAAAAGGTTAAGATAACTCTTTCACTACCCCCCCTGGATAGAGGGAACCAGGGTATACAAGTGGAGTCTAGTGTGTACAGTGTTACTAATATTGTCATTTCAATATATTTTATTTAAAAAAAAAAATTCCCCTCCCCCAATATCCCCCTTCCCCCCCAACTTCTTTTCTTCTTTCTATTTCCCCCCCGCTTCAAAACAATACATATGATAATGCACTGCTCATATAGGAAATATAGTATATCTCACCACATCCATTGCCTACTGCTGACCATATACATTAACTTTAAACATTTATCATTAGGAAGAGTGATGGATAATCTTGTAACTATTGAATATGGCACTGTGCAATTGTTTGTCTTTCATTTTCTGAAATTGAGTGATGTTTTGTTATTGTACTTTTGAAATCTTCAATAAAAATTTAAAATAGAAAAAATAAAATATTTTTATTGTTCTTTTACAAGTTTTCTAATCAACACTTTCAGTTTATTATTTTATCAACTAACAATGCCTCTCTAGGGTTATCAATAATGACAATTACAGATATCACAGTACAAAAAGGAGCACCACAATAGAAAGTCACATATATCAATTATCATGCCCTTTCCATGGGTCCAACTAATGCATGCAGTTATTTCTCTACCTCTGTATCTCAGCCCTCTGGTCCAATCTCTGCTGTTTGGCCTCATGGTACATAATATATGGTTCCCATTGATCCAGGAATCTGTCTTTGTAGTTTAAGATTGTTGCGGTTGCACTATTCATATAATAGTGATGCTCAATTTGTTTCAATATGTATTCCATTTTTGGTGGATTCATCCTCCAATATCTTGCAATTCCTATTCTAGTTACGGTGTAGATCATATTGATCAGCTTGGAATTTTTCTGTAGCACCCCTGGGACTGGGAAATGAAGAAGTGCCTGTTCGCGAGTGAGTGTAATACTTTTGTTGAGGATTGTGCTCAAGAATGTTATGTGTACCCAAACTTCCTGCACCCCTGGACAATCCCACCACATATGTTTGTAGGAACCTATCTCCCCACATCCCCTGTAGCATAGTCTGGTTTGGGGTTCAGTGGACCCACCAAATCTGGTAGGATAATACAGCCGAAAACCACTTTTAAGTAATTTTCTTTTAGTAATGCATTTGCTGTGAAAGAAGAGCCTCTGTGTAGATTTTCTACCCAATCTTCAAAGTCCCAGGTTTTGCCTAATTCTCTCTCCCATCTGAGCATCACTGATGTTTTATCATTTGCGTGTATGTTACCTAGAATTAAGTATAGTTTGGATATCAAGCCCTTCACAGGAGATTTAGCTAAGCATAGAATTTCGAATTGGGTGTTAGCTGGAGGTGCTTTCATCCCTAATATTTCTAGAGCTCTTGATTTCAACTGCAGATAATGGTACCACGAATTTTGTTCTTCTACTCCTAACTCTTGATACTGTGTGTATGTGATAATTCCACTATTCCTTAGAATGTCTGCGATTCTGTATAGCCCCTTGTTTGCCCATTTTCTTTGGACCTGTTCTGTAATGTTGGTGTGAAGAGGTACTAAAGGAGTTACCTTAGATCTTTCGCTAATCAGTGGATATTTATTGGTCAGTGTATCCCAAACACATATGGTGTGTGATATTGCTGAGAATTTTTTCCCCTATGGAGGTCTGTGTTTTGGTGACCACAATATTCTATACATTTGTTCAACCTTCAGCAAATCAGTCTCAAGTTGTACCCATTGTGTCAAGTTTTCCTCTCTATACCAATGGGTTGTTTGCGCTAATCTGGCTGCATGGTAATATCTGATCAAGTGTGGAACCCCCACCCCTCCTCTGCTTCTGTGTGCGAGCATGATATTTTTATTCTTCCTCTCTTTCCCTGCCAAATGAAATTTGAAATGTTTTTTTCAATTTGTAAAGTTCCGAAATTGGAACGGAAACTGGGAGGGACCGAAAGAGATATAGCAGTTTTGGTCGGATTGTCATTTTAGTGGTTATGATTCTGCCATATAAGGAAATCTTATAGTTAGTCCATTTCATCATAAGCTTTCTGAGTTTAGCAAACAGGGGGACATAATTTGCCTGAAAAAGGTGTTTTACATTTGGTGTTTAGTTTATGCCTAGATATCTCAGCGATTTCTTTGGCCAGGAGAAATTGAAGTTTATTTCAAGTAATTTTTTAGTGTGTGGGGGGATTAGTACACTGAGTGCTTCGCATTTCTCTTCATTTACTTTTTATGCAGATAGTTTGATAAAGTCCTGCAATATAGCGTACAGTGGTGGGAGTGATAGTAATGGTTTCGTTAGAGAAAGGATCACATCTCTGTGAAAAGTGAGATTTTATGTTTTTGAACCTACTGGTATCCCTGATATATCCTCGTTGTCACAAATTTTCACCGCTAGGGGTTCTATGCATAAGGCAAAGAACAGGGGCGACAGAGGGCACCCCTGTCTAGTGCCATTCCTAATTTGTATGGGATTGGATTGGTATCCAGACAGTCTCACAAAGGCCTCAGGTGTTGTGTATATAGATTTCAATGCGTCATGGAAGGCTCCTTTGATGCCAAATTTAAGTAGAATAGCATGCATGTAATCCCAATTAACCCCATCAAATGCCTTCTCTGCGTCCAGTGAAAGAAACAGAGAAGGCACTCCCCCAACAAAAGCCCAATTGATGAGGTCTATTATTTTACGAATATTGTCTGGAGCCTCTCGTTGCTTGATGAATCCAACTTGATCTGAATTAACTAATTTCATAATTGGGATTGATAACCGATTTGCCAATATTTTTGTGAAAAGTTTAAGGTCTTGGTTAATGAGTGATATTGGTCGATAATTTTTACAATATTGTCATTTTTTGCCTGGCTTTGGTATTACTGAGATCCTGGCCAATATCATACCAGGAGGTATCTTTTTACCCTCCAGAATATAATTAAAGAGTTTAACTAGCTTCGGTTTTAAAGCTTTCTGTAAATCTTTATAGAAGAAGCCTGCGAAGCCATGTGGTCCTGGGGCTTTACATCTCTTAAGTTCCTTAATAACTGTCACTTTCCTTAATAACTCACTACCTCCTGCACTGTTACTGGAGCATTTAATTTACTCAGTTCTTCATCTGAGATCAAGGTAAGAGTGCTATTTTCCAGAAATGTATCTAGTTCTTCAATCTTACCTTGGTTTATATTTGGGGAGTTAGATTGTACAATGAGGTGTAGTAATCTGCAAAAATATTCGCTATTTGTTGGGGATCATTAGTGTGTGTGCCGTTGGGGAGTTGTATCCTAGGTACTGTGGTAGTCCTAGTGACATCTTTTAGCTTATTAGCCAGCATTTTATCATGTTTGTTGCTGTACAAATAGTATTGGGCGTCAATTGCTTTAATTGAATTTATGGCTTCTACATTCATAAGCTGGTTAAGTTTCTCATTTTTTTCCTTTAATTTGTTCCTTAATGATTGTCTAGGGTTTCGGAGAAATTTTTCCCTAATAGTTTGTATTTCCATTCTTAAATTTACCATTTTGGCCTGTTTTACCTTTCTGGCTTTACTTGCCTCTGATATTAAAGGGACATTCCAGTCAAAATATAAATACACATAGTTGAATTACATTGTAAGAAATTACTCTAAACTAACAAAAGGATCTTATGTTAAAAGCTGTCCACGTCGCAAAATTAATATATACATATATCAATAATGGGCCCTGTGCAAACGAATTTCATATACCGTACTGTATATATTTAAAACCCTCCAGAAACAGACAACCATACTACCTTCAACTATTTAAACCATCACACATTTATTAAAGAACAGATAAATAACAAGATTACATGTTACTGTTTACAAGGTTAAACACATAAAAACAATTTAACAGAGAAATAATACATAAATGAATATTGCCCCGTTTGTTTCCTGTAGGAGTCCCGGCTATAGCTTGTTGGTGTTTTCCCTTCCAAAGATGAACTCTGTCTACCATTATTTCTCCCTGAATCTTATACCCTTTAAAACTGCTGATAATACACTTTTGGCTATGTTCCAAACTAGGTATTGTGAGTTATTTGAAGCCCTTTGCAATACTTGTCACTCCCATATCCATATGTTATATGCTTACTAACTAGGTCAGCATTATACCAGGCCTGAGTTTAAAATAGTCATAAGAACACACTAACCTTCTCTATAACAATATGGACACCATTTATATACTCATTAAAATCTTACAACATCTTTGAATAGAAACATATTTACAATATGCATGTACTGGCAAAAATGCTTCTAGAAAACGTTTTCACTGTTTTACTGTTCGCATTTTTCTCTGCACGTGCATGTGAAGCATAATAAGATATTCTCAGTGCACCAATATTATAAATAGTGCAGCTGCTCAGAGCACCAGTGGTGCTTGTATCATGTCAGCAACTAACAAACTGAGTCTTTACCAGATGGTACCAGCACCTTAGGCTCTCTTAGCAAGTGCTGTTTAAAATGCTGGTGCACGGCGCATACTTAAATACACTTTTGAAACAGCTATAACTTTTGCTAATACATGTATATTACAAAAATGCTTCTATTCAAAACTGAAGTGCATCAATGTGGATTCCAATTTTGGCTGGAATGTCCCTTTAATATCCCCCTAATGTATGCTTTAAGAGAATCCCAAAGGTACATTGGGTTGGATGTTGTCCCTTCATTCAAAGTAATAAATTATTCAATGCTTTGTTGCAACCTTTGTGTCAAGTGTATCCTGCAGTAAGCTGGGATGTAGGGACCAGGATCTTATTGGCTGCGTATTTATTATGCCATGTAGTGTTTTTTATTTTTATACTATTTAACGTTGCATAAAACCCCAAGATTTGCTTTCATGTTTCAGATAGAACATACAATTTTAAACAACTTTCCAATTTGCTACTTTTGTCAAATTTTTTTTTATTTTCTTGTTATTCTCTGTTGAAAAGCAGGAAGGTAAGCTCAGGAGTGTGCACGTGTCTGCAGAACTATAAAGCAGCAGTTTTTCAACAATGTTATACATTAGCAAGATCACTAGATGGCAGCACTATTTCCTGTCATGTATTGCGCCAGACGTGTGAATATCTTGAAATCGAAGCAAATTTGACCATAAAAGTAAATTGGAATTTTTTTTTAAATTGTATTTTTCTGAATCCTGAAAATAACATTTTTTGGGAGTCCCTTTTAAACTTAGATACTTGGTTGTGTTCTTTTTTTATTTTTATTTTGTTTTGTTATATACACAAAGAACTTTACAGTTGATTATATAATATTAATGATCAACAAACCTTTTATATTACAGTGACAAGATGTTTATAATTGTGTAGCATTACAGCTTAGCTATATATATATTTATTTGCCCTCTCAAAAATTGAGCTTTCTAGTATTAACCCTGCTACGTATATTTTCCTAATTGGATAGATCTGTAAACCATCTTCAAAGCAATGTAGTTTTGCTAATATAATGGCCGTCTACTCCAGTGAAAAGTTCAGATTGGTCTGTCTAAAGAAGGCAAATTGGTCATGCTTTAACATGGCTGATGTCATTCTATAGAAAGATAACATAATGACTTAATTGCAAGATGTTTAGTAAAGTAAAATGAAACATTTATTCAGATAGAGCATGCAATTTTAATGAACTTAATTGTACTTGTATTATCAATTTTGCTTTGGTCTCTTGGTATCCTTTTGTTGAAAGCATATGTACATATTCTCAGCAACAGCAGTGCTGAGGCTTTTTTGACTACACACATTTTCTCTTGTTATTGGCTCACCAGATGATTTCAGATGGTTCCGAGTAGTGCATTGCTTCTCCTTCAACAAAGGATTACAAGAGAATGAAGCAAATTTGATAAGAGGTAATTTGGAAAATTGTTTAAAAGTTGTATGCTCTATCTGAATCATGAAATAAAATGTTATCAGGAAGTTTAAGGGGACATAAAACAGAATTAAATCAAAATGTGAATTTTGGGATAGAAGCATTTTTGCAATATAGATATATTAGAACAAAAAATGCTTATTGTGAAAGCTATGTTTCTGTTATGCTCAATCAAAAGTAAAAGCTATAATAAATATATATATATATATATATATATATATATATATATATATATATATATATATATATATATATATATATATATATATATATATATATATATATATATGCCTTGTGCACCTAAATTAACTTACTGCTCGGAGAGCATTTATTGCATCTTTGGGCAGATGCAATGTTTGAGGTTGCAAGCGGTATGTTTATATACTCCATGCACTATAAATTATTACTAAAACATACATTTGACGGAATTTTTGCGGTTTCATGTGTGTTGGACAAATGCCTTTTTAAAAAAATTTAAATGGATTGTGGTGCATTTCAATTTGAGTTTTATGTTCATTTAAAAGTCCATATTTGTATTTATGTATTTCCAGAATTATAGTCCTTGAATTGTGTTCATTGTTGATTGACAACTCTATTTGGGTCACAGCCTTGACTCGACATGACTCTCCTTATGGGGCAATTACAAACAAAGTTAATTGATTACATAATTAAGCTTCTTGTAACGTAAGTTTTAAATGGATTTTAGGATTCTTGGGGAACATAACTATATGCTTTTGTTCTTATCTGGACAATTTTGTTTGCACAACATATATTTACAAAGAGCAAAACATCTGTTTTTTATAGGTAATATAAAATATATATTTTGTATTGAGGACAAGTCAATCTAGAAAAAAAATCTTATAATGGCAAAATGTCTGCTTCATTAGAAAGAACAGACTATTTACATAATAAATATAATGCGTGAAAAGCTTTGCTAAAAGGCTTACTACACTAGCAGTTGTTTCACCTAAAGTCTCTGTCTTGCTGCTGCAGCACACACCAGTGAGGAGACTGTAACATTTCGCCGTGAACGCAGCACATTTAGGCGCCAGGCAGTACGGCGCCGGCACAATGCTGGGAGTAATCCTACTCCTCCTGCATCACTCATCGGATCACCCCTCAGGTATGGTATTTAAAGCTCCACTATGCTGCATGCAGCAGAATTCTAATCACTTACCTGAACTTACTCCATTGCATTTTGATCCCTGTATTAGACACCTGAATATTTAGCTCCACCTTGCTTGTTTTTACCCTTTGCATGAAAATGTAGTTATGGGATGTGCATGTGTCTGTTGGTCAGCTTCAGACATGAAACGTCTGATAATCTCTCAAAGGGGTCCATAAATTATTTATGGTGTTTAGCATATTTACAGAACTTTCAAGTTGTTAACATACAATTTAGAATACTTTTTAATATATTGATACCCCTTTCTTTCATGTAATTAACAAGAGTCCATGAGCTAGTGACGTATGGAATATACATTCCTACCAGGAGGGGCAAAGTTTCCCAAACCTTAAAATGCCTATAAATACACCCCTCACCACACCCACAAATCAGTTTTACAAACTTTGCCTCCAAGGGAGGTGGTGAAGTAAGTTTGTGCTAGATTCTACGTTGATATGCGCTCCGCAGCAAGTTGGAGCCCGGTTTTCCTCTCAGCGTGCAGTGAATGTCAGAGGGATGTGAAGAGAGTATTGCCTATTGAATGCAGTGATCTCCTTCTACGGGGTCTATTTCATAAGGTTCTCTGTTATCGGTCGTAGAGATTCATCTCTTACCTCCCTTTTCAGATCGACGATATACTCTTATATTTACCATTACCTCTACTGATTCTCGTTTCAGTACTGGTTTGGCTTTCTACAAACATGCAGATGAGTGTCCTGGGGTAAGTAAGTCTTATTTTCTGTGACACTCTAAGCTATGGTTGGGCACTTTATTTATAAAGTTCTAAATATATGTATTCAAACATTTATTTGCCTTGACTCAGAATGTTCAACTTTCCTTATTTTCAGACAGTCAGTTTCATATTTGGGATTATGCATTGAATTATCATATTTTTCTTACCTCAAAAATTTGACTTTTTTCCCTGTGGGCTGTTAGGCTCGCGGGGGCTGAAAATGCTTCATTTTATTGCGTCATTCTTGGCGCGGACTTTTTTGGCGCAAAAATTCTTTTCCGTTTCCGGCGTCATACGTGTCGCCGGAAGTTGCGTCATTTTTTGACGTTATTTTGCGCCAAAAATGTCGGCGTTCCGGATGTGGCGTCATTTTTGGCGCCAAAAGCATTTAGGCGCCAAATAATGTGGGCGTCTTATTTGGCGCTAAAAAATATGGGCGTCGCTTTTGTCTCCACATTATTTCAGTCTCATTTTTCATTTGCTTCTGGTTGCTAGAAGCTTGATATTTGGCATTCTTTCCCATTCCTGAAACTGTCTTATAAGGAATTTGATCTATTTTGCTTTATATGTTGTTTTTTCTCTTACATATTGCAAGATGTCTCACGTTGCATCTGAGCCAGAAGATACTACAGGAAAATCACTGCCTGCTGGATCTACCAAAGCTAAGTGTATCTGCTGTAAACTTTTGGTAGCTATTCCTCCAGCTGTTGTTTGTAATAATTGTCATGACAAACTTGTTAAAGCAGATAATATTTCCTTTAGTAATGTACCATTGCCTGTTGCAGTTCCCTCAACATCTAAGGTGCAGAATGTTCCTGATAACATAAGAGATTTTGTTTCTGAATCTATAAAGAAGGCTTTGTCTGTTATTTCTCCTTCTAGTAAACGTAAAAAGTCTTTTAAATCTTCTCTCTCTACAGATGAATTTTTAAATGAACACCATCATTCTGATTCTTTGGACTCTTCTGGTTCAGAGGATTCTATCTCAGAGATTGATGCTGATAAATCTTCATATTTATTTAAGATGGAATTTATTCGCTCTTTACTTAAAGAAGTACTAATTGCTTTAGAAATAGAGGATTCTAGTCCTCTTGATACTAATTCTATACGTTTGGATAAGGTTTTTAAAGCTCCTGCGGTTATTCCAGAAGTTTTTCCTGTTCCTAATGCTATTTCTGCAGTAATTTCCAAAGAATGGGATAAATTGGGTAATTCATTTACTCCTTCTAAACGTTTTAAGCAATTATATCCTGTTCCGCCTGACAGGTTAGAATTTTGGGACAAAATCCCTAAAGTTGATGGGGCTATTTCTACCCTTGCTAAACGTACTACCATTCCTACGTCAGATGGTACCTCGTTTAAGGATCCTTTAGATAGAAAAATTGAATCTTTTCTAAGAAAAGCTTATCTGTGTTCAGGTAATCTTCTTAGACCTGCTATATCATTGGCTGATGTTGCTGCAGCTTCAACTTTTTGGTTGGAAACTCTAGCGCAACAAGTAACAAATCGTGATTCTCATGATATTATTATTCTTCTCCAGCATGCTAATAATTTTATCTGTGATGCCATTTTTGATATTATTAGAGTTGATGTTAGGTTTATGTCTCTGGCTATCTTAGCCAGAAGAGCTTTATGGCTTAAGACTTGGAATGCTGATATGGCTTCTAAATCAACTCTACTTTCCATTTCTTTCCAGGGAAACAAATTATTTGGTTCTCAGTTGGATTCTATTATTTCAACTGTTACTGGTGGGAAAGGAACTTTTTTACCACAGGATAAAAAATCTAAAGGTAAAAACAGGGCTAACAATCGTTTTCGTTCCTTTCGTTTCAACAAAGAACAAAAGCCTGATCCTTCGTCCTCAGGAGCAGTTTCAGTTTGGAAACCATCTCCAGTCTGGAATAAATCCAAGCCTGCTAGAAAGGCAAAGCCTGCTTCTAAGTTCACATGAAGGTACGGCCCTCATTCCAGTTCAGCTGGTAGGGGGCAGGTTACGTTTTTTCAAAGAAATTTGGATCAATTCTGTTCACAATCTTTGGATTCAGAACATTGTTTCAGAAGGGTACAGAATTGGTTTCAAGATGAGACCTCCTGCAAAGAGATTTTTTCTTTCCCGTGTCCCAGTAAATCCAGTGAAAGCTCAAGCATTTCTGAATTGTGTTTCAGATCTAGAGTTGGCTGGAGTAATTATGCCAGTTCCAGTTCCGGAACAGGGGATGGGGTTTTATTCAAATCTCTTCATTGTACCAAAGAAGGAGAATTCCTTCAGACCAGTTCTGGATCTAAAATTATTGAATCGTTATGTAAGGATACCAACGTTCAAGATGGTAACTGTAAGGACTATATTGCCTTTTGTTCAGCAAGGGAATTATATGTCCACAATAGATTTACAGGATGCATATCTGCATATTCCGATTCATCCAGATCATTATCAGTTCCTGAGATTCTCTTTTCTAGACAAGCATTACCAATTTGTGGCTCTACCGTTTGGCCTTGCTACAGCTCCAAGAATTTTCACAAAGATTCTCGGTGCCCTTCTGTCTGTAATCAGAGAACAGGGTATTGTGGTATTTCCTTATTTGGACGATATCTTGGTACTTGCTCAGTCTTTACATTTAGCAGAGTCTCATACGAATCGACTTGTGTTGTTTCTTCAAGATCATGGTTGGAGGATCAATTTACCAAAAAGTTCTTTGATTCCTCAAACAAGGGTAACCTTTCTGGGTTTCCAGATAGATTCAGTGTCCATGACTCTGTCTTTAACAGACAAGAGACGTCTAAAATTGATTACAGCTTGTCGAAACCTTCAGTCTCAATCATTCCCTTCGGTAGCCTTATGCATGGAAATTCTAGGTCTTATGACTGCTGCATCGGACGCGATCCCCTTTGCTCGTTTTCACATGCGACCTCTTCAGCTCTGTATGCTGAACCAATGGTGCAGGGATTACACGAAGATATATCAATTAATATCTTTAAAACCGATTGTTCGACACTCTCTAACGTGGTGGACAGATCACCATCGTTTAATTCAGGGGGCTTCTTTTGTTCTTCCGACCTGGACTGTAATTTCAACAGATGCAAGTCTCACAGGTTGGGGAGCTGTGTGGGGATCTCTGACGGCACAAGGAGTTTGGGAATCTCAGGAGGTGAGATTACCGATCAATATTTTGGAACTCCGTGCAATTTTCAGAGCTCTTCAGTTTTGGCCTCTTCTGAAGAGAGAATCGTTCATTTGTTTTCAGACAGACAATGTCACAACTGTGGCATACATCAATCATCAAGGAGGGACTCACAGTCCTCTGGCTATGAAAGAAGTATCTCGAATTTTGGTTTGGGCGGAATCCAGCTCCTGTCTAATCTCTGCGGTTCATATCCCAGGTGTAGACAATTGGGAAGCGGATTATCTCAGTCGCCAAACGTTGCATCCGGGCGAATGGTCTCTTCACCCAGAGGTATTTCTTCAGATTGTTCAAATGTGGGGGCTCCCAGAGATAGATCTGATGGCCTCTCATCTAAACAAGAAACTTCCCAGGTATCTGTCCAGATCCCGGGATCCTCAGGCGGAGGCAGTGGATGCATTATCACTTCCTTGGAAGTATCATCCTGCCTATATCTTTCCGCCTCTAGTTCTTCTTCCAAGAGTAATCTCCAAGATTCTGAGGGAATGCTCGTTTGTTCTGCTAATAGCTCCGGCATGGCCTCACAGGTTTTGGTATGCGGATCTTGTCCGGATGGCATCTTGCCAACCATGGACTCTTCCGTTAAGACCAGACCTTCTGTCGCAAGGTCCTTTTTTCCATCCGGATCTGAAATCCTTAAATTTAAAGGTATGGAGATTGAACGCTTGATTCTTGGTCAAAGAGGTTTCTCTGACTCCGTGATTAATACTATGTTACAGGCTCGTAAATCTGTATCTCGAGAGATATATTATAGAGTCTGGAAGACTTATATTTCTTGGTGTCTTTCTCATCATTTTTCTTGGCATTCTTTTAGAATACCGAGAATTTTACAGTTTCTTCAGGATGGTTTAGATAAGGGTTTGTCCGCAAGTTCTTTGAAAGGACAAATCTCCGCTCTTTCTGTTCTTTTTCACAGAAAGATTGCTATTCTTCCTGATATTCATTGTTTTGTACAAGCTTTGGTTCGTATAAAACCTGTCATTAAGTCAATTTCTCCTCCATGGAGTTTGAATTTGGTTCTGGGAGCTCTTCAAGCTCCTCCGTTTGAACCTATGCATTCATTGGACATTAAATTACTTTCTTGGAAAGTTTTGTTCCTTTTGGCCATCTCTTCTGCTAGAAGAGTTTCTGAATTATCTGCTCTTTCTTGTGAGTCTCCTTTTCTGATTTTTCATCAGGATAAGGCGGTGTTGCGAACTTCTTTTGAATTTTTACCTAAAGTTGTGAATTCCAACAACATTAGTAGAGAAATTGTGGTTCCTTCATTATGTCCTAATCCTAAGAATTCTAAGGAGAAATCGTTGCATTCTTTGGATGTTGTTAGAGCTTTGAAATATTATGTTGAAGCTACGAAATCTTTCCGTAAGACTTCTAGTCTATTTGTTATCTTTTCCGGTTCTAGGAAAGGCCAGAAAGCTTCTGCCATTTCTTTGGCATCTTGGTTGAAATCTTTAATTCATCTTGCCTATGTTGAGTCGGGTAAAATTCCGCCTCAGAGAATTACAGCTCATTCTACTAGGTCAGTATCTACTTCCTGGGCGTTTAGGAATGAAGCTTCGGTTGACCAGATCTGCAAAGCAGCAACTTGGTCCTCTTTGCATACTTTTACTAAATTCTACCATTTTGATGTATTTTCTTCTTCTGAAGCAGTTTTTGGTAGAAAAGTTCTTCAGGCAGCGGTTTCAGTTTGAATCTTCTGCTTATGTTTTTCGTTAAACTTTATTTTGGGTGTGGATTATTTTCAGCAGGAATTGGCTGTCTTTATTTTATCCCTCCCTCTCTAGTGACTCTTGTGTGGAAAGATCCACATCTTGGGTAGTCATTATCCCATACGTCACTAGCTCATGGACTCTTGTTAATTACATGAAAGAAAACATAATTTATGTAAGAACTTACCTGATAAATTCATTTCTTTCATATTAACAAGAGTCCATGAGGCCCACCCTTTTTTGTGGTGGTTATGATTTTTTTGTATAAAGCACAATTATTCCAATTCCTTATTTTATATGCTTCGCACTTTTTTTCTTATCACCCCACTTCTTGGCTATTCGTTAAACTGATTTGTGGGTGTGGTGAGGGGTGTATTTATAGGCATTTTAAGGTTTGGGAAACTTTGCCCCTCCTGGTAGGAATGTATATTCCATACGTCACTAGCTCATGGACTCTTGTTAATATGAAAGAAATGAATTTATCAGGTAAGTTCTTACATAAATTATGTTTTTCCCAAAGTTCCATTGCATTGGTTGCAAACCAAGTGCATGATTACTTGGCACCGTTTGAAAACTTCAAGGGGAAGATGCCTCTTGTTCATAAAGCTTTTGTTACTTTTAGACCACTTAAACAGGAGGGTATGGCGTGTTTTTTTTTTTTTTTTTGTCTTTTTTGACTGTCCAGAATTTCTCCTTGTTTTGATGTTTTCCAGACAAATTTATTTGAAGACCGTTTTATGTCCCTTTTTAAACTTAAAGGAAGAATCTTCTTGTTTTTTTTTTTATTGTTTAAAAAAGATAGACAACACCATTTCCCAGCTTTGCACAACAAACATTGTATTATTAACTCTTTCGTGACAGGTCTAAAGTGCCTACATCGGAACAACTGTTCCGATGTAGACAAATTGAAACCACGCGATCGTGCACACAATCGCAAGATTTCAATTATTGGATCGTGTCTGGGGGGCGTCCCTACAACCCTAGGAACGCTCTCCAGACCGTGATCAAATCCTGGAAGCACAGAAGGCTTCTGGACAGCCGTTAGCTATGACATTCTATTACGTCATAACAGCTTTAAAGCCCAGTGTAATTATGACGGAATAGAACGGCATAACGGCATTAAAAGGTTAATATACTTTATAACCCATAAACCACCTGTTTCTAAGCCACTACAGACTGCCTCTTATTTCAACGTATCTTCTTTACTTTTCACATCCAGACAGTGCTAGTTAATATATGGCATATAGATTGGCTAAAATGCAAGTCTGTCAAAAGAACTCAGCGGGCAGTCTGCAGAGGCTTAGTTACAAGGTAATCGGAGATAAAAAGTATATTAATATAACCATGTTGGTTATGTAAAACTGGGGAATTGGTAATAAAGTGATTATCTGTCATTTTTTTTAACAATAAAAAGTTTCAAGTAGACTGTCCCTTTAAGGAAAAAAAAAACCCTGGCTTCATAATAGAAAATATGTATGTGCTCAATGTGCAACTCATTTTAAAATATGTATTTCTTTCCTAAGATATGGAGAGTCCACAACGTCATTCAATTACTAGTGGGAATATCACTCTTGGCCATCAGGAGGAGGCAAAGAACACCACAGCAAAGCTGTTAAAGGGACACTGGACCCCAAATTTTTCTTTCATGATTCAGATAGAGCATGCAATTTTAAACAACTTTCTAATTTACCCCTATTATCACATTTTCTTCATTCTCTTGTTATCTTTATTTTAAAAGCAAGAATGTAACTAAGTTTAGATTTTTGGTGAACACCCTGGGTTGTTCTTGCTGATTGGTAGATACATTCACCCATCAATAAACAAGTACCGTCCAGGGTTCTGAACCAAAAAAAAATTCTGGCTCCTTAACTTAGATGCCTTCTTTTTTCAAATAAAGATAGCAAGAGAACGAAGAAAAATTAATAGGAGTAAATTAAAGTTTCTTAAAATTGCATGCTCTATCTGAATCACAAAAGAAAACATTTGTGTTCAGTGTCCCTTTAAGTGTCACTCCCCTACCCATAATCGCAAGTCATTCTCTTTGCCTCTGTCAATGGAGGAGGTGAAGTTTTGGTGTCTGAAGAATTGAATCCTTTTTCAGGTAATTTTCCCTGCAAGCAAGGATTTGGGTCTAGCTGAGTCCACGTTAATCTCTTCAGTAGAGTAGTGGTTGCTTTTAAGCAGTTAGGAAGTTGTGAGGTGGTCCTTACTTTGTTTCCTAACATATTAGTTGCTCTTTTCTTTCTTTTTTCTACAGGTCTTTGTAAGGAGTATGTGTCCTTTCACACCTTGTGAGCTGTCTCCCTGCCGGACAGCTAGATTGCAGGTAAGTACCTTTTGTCTTCTAGCTACTGGGGACTTGCACTTAGAATTTTTTTCTCTGCTTTATTATCGGGGATTTTAAATAGTTAATGTAGGATTTTATTATGGCAGTGGGCAGGCACTAATTTATGTGATTTCGGAGACTTGAGGGTTAATTTATTTCATGGTATGGAAGAAGTTAACCTATATTTTATGGCTCTTGTTTTATTTAATAATGGGGTTTATAAACAATATACAACAACAGGCAGGTAAGTAGCACTCTAATCATCAAAGGTATACAGGTGCATCCTAGAATAATGAATATTTAACAACATGGAGAAGAGAGTAGAAACCTCAAAATACGAGGTGTCTAAAAGTCTAGGCAAAAATTTGCACAACTGTGAAGAATAAAGACATTCAACGGATTCTTAAAGTACAAAAAGTTGAATAAAACATAGCTTCATACATCCAAACATTCAATCCACATACATGCAGGGGATCCCCGGATGGCATATAAGGAGACACATTGGCCGTATGTAAATCTGGTGCACCAGTATTCAACAGGATTAAATGTCATAAAATTATTGCATGTATTTATAATCCGTAGACAAAGTGACCGTCCCAAATAGTCTCAAGCCAGGTGAGTTAAGTCTATACCCCTATATGATACATGAGTATAACTACGTTAGAGCGTTTGAAACCAGGGGGAGCTGTGCATCGCCGCATCTTTTTCACAGGTACGCTAATGAGCCGAACAGCAGTGTGATAGGTAAAAGTTCACATCGATACCTGTCTTTTTCACGCGGTTGCTCTTCCCTCAGCGGTTGCTCCCATAACGTAGCGTCTTCTGGGGTAGACAGAGGGCAAGCCAAGGATCCACTGGAAAGTGCTGCAAACCACCGAGACTCGGCGGTGCAGAGTGTATTTTTATCTATCTTTTAACTACATGTTGATATAAGTACTTCTAAAGCCTTATTTCTGCCCTTGCTTCTGGGTGCAGTAATTTTTGGATTAACCAACGATATTAAGTTAAATTTGGGAATAATTAAACGTTTTTTGTGCATTTTGGAATTTTTTTTCACTTTTTCTTTTCTTAAAGGCACAGTACATGTTTTTTCTAATGTTTATTTTATGCTATAAATAAGTGTTTAAATGACTTTTGTGGTATTACTAGTCTGTTCAACATGTCTGACATTGAGGTTTCTCATTGTTCTATGTGTTTAGAAGCTATTGTGTAACTTTTGTACTGAAAGGGCTTTACAATGTAAAAAGCATATTTTAAATAAAGTGTGCCTAGGGATGATTTTCATTCTGAAGAGAATCATGATATGCGATCCAATTCTCCCCAAGTGTCACAAGCTTTTATGCCCACACAAGCAACGCCTAGTACTTCTAGTGTGTCTAATTCCTTTACTCTGCAGGAGATGGCTGCAGTTATGTCAACTACCCTTACAGAGGTATTGTCTAAATTTCCAGTGTTGCAGGGTAAACGCAGTAGGTCAAGTATTAATGTAAATACTGAATCCTCTGATGCTTTATTAGCTATTTCCGATGTCCCCTCACAGTGCTCTGGGTTGGGGATCAGGGAATTACTGTCTGAGGGTGAAATTTCTGATTCAGGGAATGTTTTGCCTCAGACAGATTCGGATGCTATGTCATTTAAATTTAAGCTTGAACACCTCCGCCTGTTGCTTAGGGAGGTTTTAGCGACTCTGGATGATTGTGATCCTATTGTGATTTCTCCAGAGAAATTGTGTAAAATGGATAAATATTTGGTAGTTCCTACTTACACTGATGTTTTTCTGGTTCCTAAAAGAATTTCGGAAATTATTAGAAAGGAATGGGATAGACCAGGTATACCATTTTCTCCCCCTCCTAATTTTAAGAAAATGTTTCCCATATCAGATACCATTCGGGACTCATGGCAAACGGCCCCTAAGGTAGAGGGAGCTATATCTTTCCTAGCTAAGCGTACTACTATACCCATTGAGAATAGTTGTGCTTTCAAGGATCCTATGGATAAGAAATTAGAGGGTCTACTAAAGAAATTATTTGTTAATCAGGGATTTCTTTTACAACCTACGGCTTTCATTGTTCCAGTAACTACTGCAGAAGCTTTTTGGTTTGAGGCTCTAGAAGAGTCTCTTAAGGTTGAGACTCCATTAGATGACATTCTAGATAGAATTAAGGCTCTTAAGCTAGCTAATTCTTTTATTACTGATGCCGCTTTTCAAATTGCTAAATTAGCGACAAAAAATGCAGAATTTTGTTATTTTAGCACGTAGAGCATTGTGGCTCAAGTCTTGGTCTGCTGATGTGTCATCAAAACATAAGCTTTTAGCTATTCCCTTTAAAGGTAAGACCCTTTTTGGGCCAGAATTGAAGGAGATAATTTCTGATATTACAGGAGGTAAGGACCCCCCGCTGCTTCTTCTTCCACAAAGCAGCATGAAGGGGTTGCCCCCGATCCGAGACCAAATCTAGTAGGGGGCAGACTTTCTTTCTTTGCTCAGGCTTGGGCAAGAGATGTTCAGGATTCCTGGGCACTAGAAATAGTGACCCACGGTTATCAATTGTAATTCAAGCATTTTCTCCCAAGAGGGAGAGGCGTTCTTACGCTGTGTAAAAGACCTTTTTACTGTGGGAGTAATCTGTCCTGTTCCAAAATTGGAACAGGGACAGGGGTTTTACTCAAACCTATTTGTGGTCCCCAATAAAGCGGGAACGTTCAGACCCATTTTGGACCTCAAGTGTCTAAACAAATTTCTAAGAGTTCCATCATTCAAGATGGAGACAATTCGAACGATTTTGCCAATGATCCAGGAGGGTCAATATATGACTACTGTGGATTTGAAGGATGCTTACCTTCATATTCCAATCCACAAAGATCATCATCGGTTTCTAAGGTTTGCCTTCTTGGACAAACATTATTAGTTTGTGGCTCTTCCTTTTGGGTTGGCCACAGCACCCAGAATCTTCACAAAGGTTCTAGGGTCTCTTTTGGCGGTTCTCAGATCGCAAGGGATAGTGGTGGCGCCTTATCTGGACGATATTCTGATTCAGGCGTCAACATATCATCTGACAAAATCTCACACGGACACAGTGTTGTCTTTTCTGAGAACTCACGGCTGGAAGGTGAACATAGAGAAGAGTTCACTTGTTCCACAGACAAGGGTTCCTTTCTTGGGAACTCTGATAGATTCGGTAGCCATGAAAGTATTTCTGACGGAGTCAGAAAATCAAAGATTTTTAATACTTGCCGAGCACTTCTGTCAAATCCTCGGCCATCAGTGGCTCAGTGTATGGAGGTAATCGGATTAATGGTAGCGGCAATGGACATCGTTCCGTTTGCTCGCTTTCATCTCAGACCACTGCAACTGTGCATGCTCGGTCAGGGGAATAGGGATTATGCGGATTTATCTCCAAAGATAATTCTGGATCAAGAGACCAGAAACACTCTTCTTTGGTGGTTGTCGCCAGATCATCTGTCCGCAGACCCTCGTTGGTGATAGTGACAACAGATGCCAGCCTTCTGGGCTGGGGTGCAGTTTGGAACTCCCTGAAGGCTCAGGGTGTTTGGACTCAGGTGGAGTCTCTACTTCCAATCAATAATCTGGAACTGAGAGCAATATTCAATGCGCTTCAGTGGTGGCCTCAGTTGGCTTCGGCCAAATTCATCAGATTCCAGTTGGACAACATAACGACTGTGGCATATGTCAATCATCAGGGGGGAACAAGGAGTTCCTTAGCGATGATAGAAGTATCCAAGATAATCAGTTGGGCAGAAGCCCACTCTTGTCATCTGTCAGCGATCTATATCCCAGGGGTAAAGAACTGGGAAGCAGATTTTCTAAGTCGACAGACTTTTCATCCGGGGGAGTGGGAACTTCACCCAGAGGTATTTGCCTCATTGATTCTCAGATGGGGCAGACTGTAATTGGATTTGATGGCATCTCGTCAGAATGCCAGAATGCCAAGCTTCCAGTCAAGGGATCCTCAGGCCGAACTGATAGATGCTTTGGCAGTACCTTGGTTGTTCAGCCTAGCTTATGTGTTTCCGCCGTTTCCTCTCCCACGCGTGATTGCTCGAATCAAACAGGAGAGAGCTTCAGTGATCCTGATCACGCCTGCGTGGCCATGCAGGACTTGGTATGCGGATCTAGTGGACATGTCCTCTCTGCCACCGTGGAAACTTCCGTTGAGACAGGACCTTCTGATTCAAGTTCCTTTCCAACATCCAAATCTAATTTCTCTGCAACTGACTGCGTGGAGATTGAACGCTTGATTTTATCGAAGCGAGTATTCTCTGATTCAGCTGTCAATACTTTTATACAGGCTAGAAAGCCTGTCACAAGAAACATCTATCATAAGATATGGCGTAAATATCTTTATTGGTGTGAATCCAAGGGTTACTCATGGAGTAAAGTTAGGATTCCTCGGATTTTGTCTTTTCTCCAAGAAGGATTGGAGAAAGGGTTATCAACAAGTTCCTTAAAGGGACAAATTTCAGCTTTGTCAATTCTGTTTCACAAATGTTTGGCAAATATATCAGGTGTTCAGTCTTTTTGTCAGGCTCTATCTAGAATTAAGCCTGTATTTAGACCTAATACTCCTCCCTGGAGTTTGAATTTAGTTCTTCGTGTTCTGCAAGGGGTTCTGTTTGAACCTATGCATTCCATAGATATTAAACTATTATCTTGGAAAGTTCTGTTTTTGGTTGCTATTTCTTCTGCTCAAAGAGTTTCTGAGCTTTCAGCATTACAGTGTGATTCACCTTATCTCATATTTCATTCTGATAAGGTGGTTTTACGTACAAAACCTGGGTTCCTTCCTAAGGTTGTTTCAAATAAGAATATTAATCAGGAAATTGTTGTTCCTTCCTTGTGTCCTAATCCTCCTAAGAAGGAGTGTCTGTTACATAACTTGGACGTGGTCCGTACCTTAAAGTTTTACTTACAGGCAACTAAGGATTTCCGTCAATCATCTTCATTATTCATTGTTTATTCTGGAAAGCGTAGGGGTCAGAAAGCTACGGCTACCTCTTTCTTTTTGGCTGAGAAGTATCATCCGTCTGGCATATGAGACTGCTGGACAGCAGCCTCCTGAAAGAATTAAGTCTCATTCTACTAGGGCTGTGGCTTCCACATGGGCTTTTAAAAACGATGCATCTGTGGAACAGATTTGTAAGGCTGCGACTTGGTCGTCCCTTCACACTTTTTCCAAATTTTACAAATTTGATACTTTTGCTTCTTCTGAGGCTATCTTTGGGAGAAAGGTTCTTCAAGCAGTGGTGCCTTCTGTTTAGGTTCCTGTCTTGTCCCTCCCTTTCATCCGTGTCCTATTGCTTTCCCACAAGTAAGGATGAAGTCCGTGGACTTGTCATATCTTTGTAAAAGAAAACTAAATTTATGCTTACCTGATAAATTACTTTCTTTTGCGATATGACGAGTCCACGGCCCACCCTGTTCTTTTTACAGATAGTTTTTCTTTATTTTTTGTAAACTTCAGTCACCTCTGCACCTTTTAGCCTTTCCTTTTTCTCTTCCTATACCTTCGACCAAATGACTAAGGATGAAGGGGAGGGGCTATATATTTATACAGCTCTGCTGTGGTGCTCTTTGCCACTTCCTGTTAGCAGGAGGTTAATATCCCACAAGTAAGGATGAAATCCGTGGACTCATCATATCGTAAAAGAAAGTAATTTATCAGGTAAGCATAAATTTAGTTTTTTGTTCCTTTCGTAACTTCAAAGGTCAAAAGTCTTACTCTCCCTTTTCCAAGCAGGAGCAGTCCAAGTCTTCTTGGAAGCCTAATCAGTCTTGGAATAAGGAGAAGCAAACAACGAAACCCCTCATCTGAGTCTACGTAAGCATGAAGGGTCAGCCCCTGGGCCGGGTTCAGATCAATTGGGGGGGGGGGGGGGCAGACTTTCCCTGTTTTGTCAAGCGTGGAGACTAGGTGTCCAGATCATTGGGCTGTGGGCATAGTATCCCAGGGGTACAAAATAGAATTCTAAACTTTCCCTCCCAGGGGCAGATTCCACCTCTCAAGAGTATCTGCAGAGAGAGAGAGAGGCATTCTTGAACTGCATTCAGGACCTTTCCTCCCTGGGAGTGATTGTTCCAGTAAAGGAACAGTGTCTAGGATTCTATTCAAATCTGTTCATGGTTCTCATAAAAGAGGTAACTTTTTGACCCATTTTAGACCTAAAGTGCCTCAACAAGTTTCTCAGGTTTCTGTCCTTCAAAATGGAAACCATTCTTTCCATTCTTCCTTTGGTCCAAGACGGTCAGTTCATGACGACCATAGACCTGAAGGATGCGTATCTTCATGTTCCCATCCACATGGATCATCACAAATTCCTGAGATTCACATTTCTAGACAAATACTTTAGTTTGTGGCTCTTCCATTTGGCTTTGCCACAGCTCCCAGAATTTTCTCAAAGGTTCTGAGGGCTCTCTTGGCAGTGATCAGGTTTCAGGGAATTGCAGTGGCGACCTACCTGGATGACACATTGGTTCAGGCGCCATCTTTTCAACAAGCAAACTCATACAGAGATCTGGTTGTCTTTTCTACGTTCCCATAGTTGGAACGTGAATCTGGAAAAGAGTTCCCTTATTCCAGCTACAAGGGTGGTATTCTTAGGGACCATAATAGATTCCATATCTATGAAAATAATTCTGACTGAGCTGGAACAGAGACTTTTTGGATCTGTCTGAGGATAGATCTAGACCAGTAGACAAGAGACTCTCTCCCATGGTGAATTTCTCAGGGCACATGCCTCTGGAGACCTTCCTGGGTGATTTTGACCATGGATGCCAGCCTGCTAGGCTGGGGAGCAGTCTGGGACTTGTTAAAGGCGCAGGAACTATGGACTCGAGAGGAGTCTGCTCTCCCCCTAAACTTCTTGGAATTGAGAGCGATTTACAATCATCTGATGGCTTGGCCTCAATTGTCCTTAGCCTGGTTTATCAGGTTTCAGTTGCTCATTACCACCTCAGTGGCTTACATCAACCACCAGGGAGGAACTCGGAGTTCCTTAGCCATGAAGGATATGTTACAAATTATTCAGTGGGCAAGAGCTCACAATTGTTGTCTATCTGCCATCCACATTCCAAGAGTGGACAACTGGGAAGCGGATTTCCTGAGCAAACTGACATTTCATCCCGGGGAGTGGGCTTTCCATACAGAGGTGTTCTACAGGTTAACCCTCACATGGGGGGTGCCGGAGTTGGATCTGATGGCGTCTTGGCAGAACGCCAAGCTTCCAAGGTACGGCTCAAGGTCAAGAGATCCTCAGGTTGCTCTGATAGATTCTCTGGCGGTTCCTTGTATTTTCGGTCTAGCATACCTGTTTCTTCCGTTTGCTCTTTTTTCCACGAGTTATTGCTTGTATCAAACGAGAGAGCATCAGTGATTCTAATAGCTCCTGCGTGGCTTCACAGGATCTGGTATACAGACCTAGTGAAAATGTCATCTCGGCCACCTTGGAGGTTGTCTGAGGAAGCACCTTTTAACTCGGGGTGCATTCCTCTATCCAAATCTTGTTTCTCTGAAACTGCTGACTGCTTGGAGATTGAACGCTTAGTTCTGTCTAAGCGTGGATTTTCTGAGTCTGTCATTGGGACCATGATCCAGGCTCACAAGCCTGTTGCTCAGAACATTTACCATAAGGTATGGCTTAAATACCTTTTATTGGTGTGAATCTAAGGGCAACTCTTGGAGTCGGGTCAGGATTCCTAGAAGAAAGGGTTGTCGGTCATTTCTCTGAAAGGTCAGATTTCTGCATTATCTATTTTGTTGCACAAGCGTCTGGCGGATGTGCCAGATGTTTTATCCTTTTGTCAGGCCCTGGTCAGAATTAGGCCGTTGTTTAAACCCGTTGATCCTCCTTGGAGCTTTAATCTTGTTTTTAAAGTTTTGCAGCAGGCTCCGTTTGAGCCAATGCATTCCATAGATATTAAGTTGCTATCTTGGAAGGTTTTGTTTCTTATTGCTATCTCTTCTGCTCGGAGGGTTTTGGAACTCTCTGCTTTTGCAGTGTGATTCGCCTTACCTTATCTTTCATGTGGATTCGGCGGTTGTTCATACTATTTTGGGGTTTCTTCCTAAAGTGGTTTCGGATACAAATATTAATTGGGGGGAAATTGTTGTTCCTTCTCTCTGTCCTAATACTTTTTCTCACAAAGAATGTCTGTTGCACAACTTGGAGTTTGTGCGTGCTCTAAAATTGTACCTACAGGCGACTAAGGATTTTCGCCAGTCTTCTGCCCGGTTTGTTTGTTTCTCAGGATAGCGTAAAGGTCAAAAGGCTACTGCTACCTCTTTCCCTCTGGTTGAGAAGTATAATTTGTTTTGCTTATGAGACAGACTGCTGGACAGCAGCCTCCTGAGAGAATTACAGCTCATTCTTGGGCTTACAAAAATGAAGCTTCTGTGGAACAGATTTGCAAGCCTGCAACTTGGTCCTCTCTGCATACTTTTTCCAAATTTGATGCTTTTGCCTCGGCTGAGGCCTCTTTTGGGAGAAAGGTTCTTCAAGCGGTGGTGCCTTCTGTTTAGGTCTGCCTGTCTTGTTATCCCTCCCTGTTCACTCTGTGTCCTCTAGCTTGGGTATTGGTTCCCACTAGTAATTGAATAACGTTGTGGACTCTCCATATCTTAGGAAAGAGAACAAAATTTATGCTTACCTGATGAATTTCTTTCCGGATATGGAGTCCACGACCCCACCCTTTATTAAAGGGATACTAACCCCACATTTTTTCTTTCATGAATTAGATAGAGCATGCAATTTTAATCAACTTTCTAATTTACTCTTATTATCAATTTTTCTTTGTACTCATGTTCTCTTGATTTGAAAAAGCAGTAATAAAAGGTTAGGAGCCGGCCCATTTTTAGTTTAGCACCTTTGTAGAGCTTGCTGATTGGTTTGCTACATTTAGCCACAAATCAAGTGCTACCCAGGTGCTGAACAAAAAATGGTCCGGCTCTAAAGCTTACAGTACTGCTTTTTCAAATCAACATAGCTTGAGAACAAAGAAAAATTGATAATATGAGTAAATGACAGGTGCTTAAAATCTCATGCTCTATCTGAATCGTGAAAGAAAAAAAAATGGGATTAGTATCCCTTTAAGACAATTATTTTTTACTAAACCTCAAGACACCTCTACACCTTTGTGGTGTTCCTTTTCCATTTCCCTTCGGTCGAATGACTGGGGATTATGGGTAGGGGAGTGACACTTAAAAGCTTTGCTGTGGTGCTCTTTGCCGCCTCCTGCTGGCCGGAGTGATAATCCCACTAGTTATTGAATGACATTGGGGACTCTTCATATCCGGAAATAAATTTATCAGGTAAGCATACATTTTTTTTTTTTAAAAAAACAAAACATTTCATTTTACAGATATTTGTATATTTAAACTTGGTTGCCTGCATAAAGTCCTGCACATTTATTTTATTTATTTTTTGTTGTTGATGGAAGGACAGACATAGCTCATAAGAACCTGTTATTTTTTTAAAGAAAACCATTTCAATAGAATTCATGCAACCAATAGGAAACTTACGTCTACTAAGGAATGCAAATGGATTTGGAATACTGCACATTTACAAATTTGTTTTTGTATTGCTTTTGACAATAAGCATCTGAGAACAAGCATTTTATTAAAGATGTACGGTTTGGGTGAAGCAGCTTTTAATTAGATATGTTTTACTTGCCTCACTTTAAACCCCCCCCCCCCAAAAAAAAAACCTGCATGTTCAATAGGCAGAGTATGTGAGGCATTTCAATACATTACTATAAAAAAAAGTACTCAAAGCCAAACCATACATGTTTAAAATGAGTTGCACGTTGAACACCTTCTGTGCTAGAAGTGATGCATCAAAATGTATAGATCACTTCCATACCCCTTTTAAATATATATATTTTTAAACATTTTCAGGACAAGAGACTACTACAGGAAATGGTAAAAAAAATTATCATGTTTATCTTAAATTTAATGCACAAAACATGGATATGCTAATTAATGTATTTTTTTTTTTCATTGTGTGATTCTATGAAGTTATATTTTTTTTTAAGGTATTTTTTTTTTATATCAAGTTTAAAGGGATATGAAACAGTATGTTTCATTTGTTGTAATAAAAAGTGCTAAGCAGTGGCTTATACTTAAAGGGACATAAAACCCAAAGATTTTCTTTCATGATTCAGATAAAGTAAATCGGAAAGTTGTTTAGAAATGTATTCTCTATTATCTAATTTGCTTCATTCTCTATGTATCCTTTGTTGAAGAAGCAGCAATGCACTACTTTGAGCTGGCTGAACACGAGTGATCTAATAACATAAGGCTTATATGTGCAGCCATCAATCAGCAGCTTTTGAGCTTACCTAGGTATCCTTTTAAACAAAGAATACCAAGAGAACAAAACAAAATTGAAATAGCACTTATCCAATTAGATTCTACGGGGAAGTAAGTAAAAATATGGGTAAAGGGGAATCAGTTGATGTGATATACTTGGATTTTGTAAAGGCGTTTGATACAGTGCCACGTGAGAGATTAATGCACAAAATTAAGGGACTGTGAATAGCTGAAAATGTTAGTTCATGGATAAATAACTGGATAAAAGACAGGGAGCAACGAGAAGTAGTAAACGGATCATACTCCAATTGGACAATGGTAATCAGTGGAGTGCTCCAGGGATCAGTACTTGTTCTTATTAATATTTCTCTTGTAAGGTGTATCCAGTCCACGGGTTCATCCATTACTTGTGGGATATTCTCCTTCCCAACAGGAAGTTGCAAGAGGACACCCACAGCAGAGCTGTCTATATAGCTCCTCCCCTAACCCCCACCTCCAGTCATTCTCTTGCAACTCTCGACAAGATAGGAAGTATCAAGAGATATGTGGTGACTTAGTGTAGTGTTACCTTCAATCAAGAGTTTGTTATATTTAAACTAGAGCTGCAACAACTAATCGACATAATCGATAATAATCGATTATGAAAATAGTTGTCAACGAATCTCATAATCGATTAGTTGGTTTGCAATAAGTTGGAGTGTGCACGGGACCAGCTGCTTTACTCCAATGAGCTCCTGCACATGGTATTGTGTTTTATGGTTATGCCCTTAGCCTAATGGACATCTACAGACATTTTACTTTTCACTTTTTCAGGACACTATTAGTTTCTTTTTAAGTTTACAACTACTCCTGTCTTATGTGCAACCCAGAAATAAAATAGGAGTCATAATTTGGATTGTTTATATTAAATCAGGTGATTTGGGACTATGCTTTACATGATATACTGCTGAGCTTGTTATTTACACCTAGCCCTAGATTGATGGCATGTTATATAAATTGATGTCACTATTTACATGTTTACACAGTTTTTAGTGGATCGTTTGCTTTTGCTGATTATGTGTTCTCTATTGATAAATGTGTAAGGCTGTGTCCTGTTACTGATATATAGGGGCGACCGATTTAATAACTGTCGGACAGACATGATCTGCTGTAGCGATCATGTCCCCCCGACATCGCTGAATGCTGACAGCATGTGGACACGTTGACATTTTTGCATTTCAATGCAGTTTCTGAAATAGTGAATAACAGAATGTTATAAACAGTTGTAGTCTACCTCTTATTATTAGACCAACAGTTGTGTTAATGTAAAGTTTTAGTCTGAAGTTTATATTTATAACACTCAGTATGTGGATTACTTTAAATACAGGAAATTTTTTTTTTTATCCGATTAGTCGATTAATCGAAAAAATAATCGGTCGATTAATCGATTAATCGAAAAAATAATCGGTCGATTAATCGATTATGAAAATAATCGTTAGTTGCAGCCCTAATTTAAACGGTTCCGGCGCTGTACTGTTTTACTCTCAGGCAGAAATTAGAAGAAGAATTCTGCCTGGAGGTTGATGATCTTAGCAGTTTGTAACTAAGGTCCATTGCTGTTCTCACACATTACTGAAGAGTATGGGAAAACTTCAGTTGGGGGAACGGTCTGCAGATTACCTGCTTTGAGGTATGTTCAGTATTTTTATTTCTAGAGAGATGAATAAGTTATAGAAAATGCTGACAGAGCCTTGTGTATTTGAGGTAAGCTAGATGCAGTGATTTAACGACTGGGATCATGCTTACAAAACAGGGTAATACTCATGTTAATACTCATATTACTTAGTGACAAAACAGTTACATGTTTTCATAAATAGAACGTTTTTTCTCTGAGGGAGATAAGTCTTTATTTGGGGCCTAGTTTTCCACATGGCTAGTCAGATACTCCTAGGAGTATTTTCTTAAGGCCCCTCTGACATCCAGTACATGGTGGGAGGGGCCTATTTTCACGCTCTTGATGCGCAGTTTCCTTCAGACTGAGACATCCAGCTTCCCTAGAGGAGTCCTTTGTCATCTGAGGACCATTATAAAGGGTTTATTTCTTCTCTAAATCTTATTTGAGGGCAGGTAGGAGCCTCAGCAGAGCTGTGGCAAGGTGCTCAACTGTCTTTTACCGGTGGTTGACGTTTTTTAAATCCGGTTTGGGGGCTAAGGGGTTAATCATCCATTTGCAAGTGGGTGCAATGTTGCTTTAGTCCCTTACACACACACTAAAATTTTTGAAGACTTCACTATATTTTTACACTGTTTTGCAGTTTAAGTGCTAGTTTTTTCTCTTAAAGGCACAGTAACGTTTTTGTTTAATTGCTGTTTCACCTTTATTAAAGTGTTTTCCAAGCTTGCTTGTCTCATTACTAGTCTGTTAAACATGACTGACATAGAGGAAACTCCTTGTTCAATATGTTTGGAAGCCATTGTGGAACCCCATCTTAGGATGTGTACCAAATGTACTGAAATTTCTATAAACTATAAAGACCATATTATGGCGCTTAAAGATTTATCTCCAGGGGATTCTCTGACTGAAAAAAGGGAGATTATGCCATCTAGCTCTCCCCATGTGTCAGAACCTATAACTCCCGCTCAAGTGACGCCAAGTACATCTAGCGCGTCTAATTCTTTTACCTTACAGGACATGGCGGCAGTTATGAATGCTACCCTCTCAGAGCTATTGTCCAAACTGCCAGGGTTACAAGGAAAGCGTGACAGCTCTGGGGCTAGAACTAATACAGAGCTTTCTGTCGCTTTAATACCTGTGTCCGATATACCCTCACAATACTCAGAAGCCGAGGCAGGTGAGCTTCTATCTGTGGGTGACATTTTAGATTCGGGGAAGGCGTTGCTTCAGTCTGATTCTGAAATGACAGCGTTTAAATTTATGCTCGAACACCTCCGCTTATTGCTTAGGGAGGTTTTAGCGACTCTGGACAACTGTGAACCCATTGTGGTTCCAGAGAAATTGTGTAAGATGGACAAATACTTTGCAGTGCCTGTTTACACTGATGGTTTTTCCAGTCCCTAAGAGGTTTTCAGAAATTATTACTAAGGAATGGGATAGACCAGGTGTGCCGTTCTCTCCCCCTCCTACTTTTAAAAAGATGTTTCCCATAGATGCCGCCATACGGGACTCGTGGCAGACGGTCCCTAAGGTGGAGGGAGCAGTCTCTACCCTAGCTAAGCGTACAACTATCCCCGTCGAGGACAGTTGTACTTTCCTATATCCTATGGATAAAAATTGGAGGGTCTCCTTAAGAAAATTTTTATACATCAAGGTTTTATTCTCCAGCCTCTTGCATGCATTGCCCCAGTTACTGCTGCAGCGGCTTTTTGGTTCGAGTCTCTTGAGGAGGCTCTACAGCTGGAGACCCTGTTAGACGATATTTTAGACAGGATTAAAGCTCTTAACTTAGCTAATTCCTTTATTTCTGACACCGTTTTTCATTTAACCAAGCTAACGGCTAAGAATTCAGGTTTTGCCATTCTGGCGCGTAGGGCGCTATGACTTAAGTCCTGGTCAGCAGACGTTACTTCAAAGTCTAAGCTTCTTAACATCCCCTTCAAGGGACAGACCTTATTCGGGCCTGGTCTGAAGGAGATCATTTCTGATAATACTGGAGGAAAAGGTCACACCCTTCCTCAGGATAGGTCCAATAAGTTAAGGACCAAACAGAATAATTTTCGTTCCTTTCGAAACTTCGAGTGGTTCAGCTTCAGCTTCCTCTAATACAAAACAGGAGGGAAATTTCGCCCAGTCCAAACCAGTCTGGAGACCTAACCAGGTTTGGAACAAGGGGAAGCAGACCAAAAAACCTGCTGCTGCCTCTAAGACAGCATGAATGAGTTGCCCCTGATCCGGGACCGGATCTAGTAGGGGGCAGACTTTCTCTCTTCGCTCAGGCTTGGTCAAGAGACGTCCAGGATCCCAGGGATATCTTCTGGAATTCAAAGGTTAATCTCCAGAGGGGAGATTTCACCTCTCACAACTATCTGCAAACCAGATAAAGAGAGAGGCATTCTTACGTTGTGTTCAAGACCTACTGGTTTTGGGAGTGATCCACCCAGTTCCAAGGGAGGAACAGGGGCAGGGTTTCTATTCAAACCTGTTTATAGTTCCCAAAAAAGAGGGAACGTTCAGACCAATCTTGGATCTCAAGATCCTAAACAAATTTCTCAGGGTCCCATCTTTCAAGAGGGAGACAATCCGAACCATCCTCCTTATGATCCAGGAGGGTCAATATATTACTACCGTGGACTTAAAGGATGCTTATCTCCACATTCCGATTCACAGAGATCATCATCAGTTCCTCAGGTTCGCCTTCCTAGACAAGCATTACCAGTTCGTGGTTCTTCCCTTCGGATTAGCCACGGCGCCAAGAATCTTTACGAAGGTTCTAGGGTCTCTACTGGCGGTTCTAAGGCCACGGGGCATAGCGGTGGCTCCTTACCTAGACGACATCCTGATCCAAGCGTCAACTTTTCAAATCACCAAGTCCCATACGGACATTGTTCTGGCCTTTCTGAGGTCTCACGGGTGGAAGGTGGACAGAGAAAAGAGTTCACTCTCTCCTCTCACAACAGTTTCCTTCCTAGGAACTCTGATAGATTCGGTAGAAATGAAAATTTTTCTGACAGAGGTCAGGATATCAAATCTTCTAACTTCTTGCCGGGCTATTCATTCCACTTCTCGGCCGTCGGTAGCTCGGTGTATGGAAATGATCGGCCTAATGGTAGTGGCAATGGACATAGTTCCGTTTGCCCGCCTACATCTCAGACCACTGCAACTTTGCATGCTCAATCAGTGGGATGGGGACTACACAGATTTGTCTCCTCTGTTAAATCTGGATCAAGAGACCAGGGATTCTCTTCTCTGGTGGTTATCTTGGGTCCATCTGTCCAGGGGAATGAGTTTCCGCAGGCCAGAGTGGACTATAGTGACGACAGATGCCAGCCTTCTGGGCTGGGGCGCAGTCTGGAATTCCCTCAAGGCTCAGGGTTCGTGGACTCAGGAGGAGGCCCTCCTTCCGATAAACATTCTGGAGCCAAGAGCGATATTCAATGCTCTTCAGGCTTGGCCTCAACTAGCTGCGGTCAGATTTATCAGATCTCAGTCGGACAATATCACGACTGTAGCCTATATCAACCATCAGGGGGGGAACACGGAGTCCCCTGGCAATGATGGAGGTTTCCAAGATAATTCTATGGGCAGAGGTTCACTCTTGCCATCTCTCAGCTATCCATATCCCAGGAGTAGAGAACTGGCAGGCGGACTTTCTGAGTCGGCAGACTTTTCATCCGGTGGAGTGGGAGCTCCATCCGGAGGTATTTGCCCAGCTGATTCAACTATGGGGCAAACCAGAACTGGATCTCATGGCGTCTCGTCAGAACGCCAAGCTTCCTCGTTACGGGTCCAGGTCAAGGGATCCCCAGGCAACGCTGGTAGATGCTCTAGCAGTGCCCTGGTCCTTCAGCCTGGCTTATGTGTTTCCTCCATTTCCTCTCCTCCCTCGTCTGATTGCCAAGATCAAGCAGGAGAGAGCTTCGGTGATTTTGATAGCACCTGCGTGGCCACACAGGACTTGGTATGCAGATCTGGTGGACATGTCATCCTTTCCACCATGGACTCTGCCGCTGAGTCAGGACCTTCTACTCCAAGGTCCATTCAATCATCCAAATCTAATTTATCTGCGTCTGACTGCTTGGAGATTGAAAGCTTGATTTTATCAAAACGTGGTTTCTCCGAGTCGGTCATTGATACCTTGATTCAGGCTCGAAAGCCTGTCACCAGGAAAATCTATCATAAGATATGGTGTAAATATCTTCATTGGTGTGAATCCAAGGGTTACTCGTGGAGTAAGGTCAGGATTCCTAGGATACTATCCTTTCTCCAAGAAGGATTGGAAAAGGGATTATCGGCTAGTTCCTTAAAGGGACAGATTTCTGCTCTGTCTATTCTTTTGTACAAGCGTCTGGCTGATGTTCCAGACGTTCAGGCGTTTTGTCAGGCTTTGGTTAGAATCAGGCCTGTGTTTAAACCTGTTGCTCCGCCATGGAGTTTATTTAGTTCTTAAAGTTCTTCAAGGGGTTCTGTTTGAACCCTTGCATTCCATAGATATCAAGCTTTTATCTTGGAAAGTTCTGTTTTTAGTAGCTATCTCTTCGGCTCGAAGAGTTTCAGAGTTATCTGCCTTACAGTGTGATTCCCCTTATCTGATCTTCCATGCAGATAAGGTAGTTTTGCGTACCAAACCTGGGTTTTTTCCTAAGGTAGTATCTAATCAGGAGATTGTTGTTCCTTCATTATGTCCTAATCCTTCCTCAAAGAAGGAACGTCTTTTACACAATCTTGATGTGGTTCGTGCTTTAAAGTTTTATTTACAAGCTACGAAGGATTTTCGTCAAACATCTGCATTGTTTGTTGTCTACTCTGGAAAGAGAAGAAGCCAAAAGGCTTCAGCAACTTCTCTTTCTTTTTGGCTGAGAAGCATAATCCGTTTAGCTTATGAGACTGCTGGCCAGCAGCCTCCTGAAGGAATTACAGCTCATTCTACTAGAGCGGTAGCTTCCACATGGGCTTTTAAACATGAGGCCTCTGTTGAACAGATTTGTGAGGCGGCGACTTGGCCTTCGCTTCATACTTTTTCTAAATTCTACAAATTTGATACTTTTGCTTCCTCGGAGGCTATTTTTGTGAGAAAGGTCTTACAGGCAGTGGTGCCTTCCGTTTAAGTGCCTGCCTTGTCCCTCCCTTCATCCGTGTCCTAAAGCTTTGGTATTGGTATCCCACAAGTAATGGATGAACCCGTGGACTGGATACACCTTACAAGAGAAAACAAAATTTATACTTACCTGATAAATTTCTTTTTCTTGTGGTGTATCCAGTCCACGGCCCGCCCTGTCACTTTAAGGCAGGTGTTTTTATTTTTTAAACTACAGTCACCACTGCACCCTATAGTTTTTCCTTTTTCTTGTCTTCGGTCGAATGACTGGAGGTGGGGGTTAGGGGAGGAGCTATATAGCCAGCTCTGCTGTGGGTATCCTCTTGCAACTTCCTATTGGGAAGGAGAATATCCCTCAAGTAATGGATGAACCCGTGGACTGGATACACCACAAGAGAGAGAAATTTATCAGGTAAGCATAAATTTTGTTTTTTATTAATGACTTGAAGCAAGGATTAAATAGCATCTCTATTTTTGCAGATGATACAAAGTTTGTAAGGTCAGGACTGGATGAACCTCCTTTACAAGGGGGATCTACAAAAAATTGAAGAATGGACAATTAAATGGAAAATGAGATTTAATCCCGGAAAATGCAAGGTTCTACATTTTTGAAGTAACAATAAGCAGGCAATCTATTTTAATGGGATCAAACAGCCAAACTGAGCAAGAAAGGAATTTGGGATTAGTAATAGATAACAAGGTAAAGATGGGCGCACAATCCAGGGCGTGGATACTAGCATGTATTAAGAGGCATTGATGCAAGGGAGGAAAACCTAACTCTGTCACCATTTAAATCCCTGGTAAGACAGACCTCACTTTGAGTATGGAGTTCTGTTCTGGGGACTGATCTAAAAGAATACATTGCAGACTTAGAAAAAGTTCATAGAAGGGCCACAAAGCTAATAACGGGAATGGAGAATTTAAGCTATGTGTAGAGGTTACCCAAACTGGGTCTGTTTCTCAAGAAAAAAGGCACATGAGAGGTGATATGATTACTTTATAAAAATATTTTCAAGGCCAAGATGGCAGAAGCTCTTTTTATTCCACGAAAATTGTTTGTGACAAGGTCACAATTTAAGGCTGGAGAAAAGGAGATTTAATCTATTCCAATGTAAATGTTTTCTCATTGTAAGACCAATACAATTGTGGAACTCATTACCTAAGGAGTTAGTAAACTCCAATACCTTTAGATACATTTCTGGCTAGAAACAGAATTCAGGGAAATGATTGCTTGTGTTAAATGGGTCTCCTTTTCTAATGGGCTTAATTTAAGCTCAACTGGAGCTTTTTTGTAAGTATATCATCTCTAATTTACTTCTGTTAACTTGGTTAAGTTCTTTAAAATTGCATGCTCTATCTGTATCAAGAAATGGAAACATTGGTTTCATGTCCCCTTAAAATAAATCATTGCAATTTGTATTATTCATAATTTTTACTTTATTTTTTATTAAACTTCATTTGTGCAGTGTCCATTACGTTCTGTCCCAGGCCCTACGAGGAGGTTGTGGTCTCTATAGGAAGGTTTTTATCTAGCTCACTGGTTTTCAAACCTGTCCTCAAGCCTCCCTCAACAGTCCACAGTTTTAGGATACCTGAACTTGAGCACAGGTGATATAATCTGTTGATTAGTAAACATGGTTATTTTACTTGTTCTCATCCAAGGTAATCCAGAAAACTTGGCCTGTTGGGGAGGCCTGTGGGACAGTTTGAAAACCAGTGAGCTAGCTTGATGTCATAAAACTTCTAGAGTAACATGAGCTGGTTTACTATTAAGCGAATAAACTAGATAGACCGTCAGATTTGCTAATGCTCAGAACAGGCAGAATGTAACCTAATTTGCCAACATGTCAGCTCTCTTATCATACTTAGTGTAGTGGATACACTAAGAAATTCTAAGTGCTCATTTTACAAAAAAATCTTTTTACCCAATCTTTCATTTCTCTTGTAAGGTGTATCCAGTCCACGGATCATCCATTACTTGTGGGATATTCTCATTCCCAACAGGAAGTTGCAAGAGGACACCCACAGCAGAGCTGTCTATATAGCTCCTCCCCTAACTGCCATATCCAGTCATTCTCTTGCAACTCTCAACAAGTATGGAGGTAATAAGAGAAAAGTGGTGAAATGTAGCTGTTATTTTACTTAAATCAAAAGTTTATTATTTTTAAATGGTACCAAACTTTATTGGGGCCTAGTTTTTTTCCACATGGCTGGCTTAAATTTGCCTAGAAACAGTTTCCTGAGGCTTTCCACTGTTACTATGAGTGTGAGGGGCCTAATTTAGCGCTTTTTTGTGCAGTAAATTTTACAGACTGAGACATCCAGCTTCCTCCAGGAGTCCCCTGAATGCTATAGGACATCTCTAAAGGGCTCTTAGGCTTTCCAAAGTCGTTTGTTGGGGAAGGTAGGCCCACAGCAGAGCTGTGGCAGTTTGGTGTGACTGTTAAAAAACATCTATCGTTTTTTTTTTATCCGTTTTTTGAACTAAGGGGTTAATCATCCATTTGCAAGTGGGTGCAATGCTCTGTTAGCTTACTATACACACTGTAAAAATTTCGTTTGATTTACTGCCTTTTTTCACTGTTTTTCAAATTCTGACAAAATTTGTTTCTCTTAAAGGCACAGTACCGTTTTTTATATTTGCTTGTTAACTTGATTTAAAGTGTTTTCCAAGCTTGCTAGTCTCATTGCTAGTCTGTGCAAACATGTCTGACATAGAGGAAACTCCTTGTTCATTATGTTTAAAAGCCAATGTGGAACCCCCTCTTAGAATGTGTACCAAATGTACTGATATCACTTTAAGCAATAAAGATCATATTCTGTCTTTAAAAAATTTATCACCATAGGAATCTGACGAGGGGGAAGTTATGCCGACTAACTCTCCCCACGTGTCAGATCCTTTGACTCCCGCTCAAGGGACTCACGCTCAAATGGCGCCAAGTACATCTAGGGCGCCTATAGCGTTTACTTTACAAGACATGGCGGCAGTCATGGATAATACACTGTCAGCGGTATTAGCCAGACTACCTGAATTTAGAGGAAAGCGAGATAGCTCTGGAGTTAGACGAAATACAGAGCATACTGACGCTTTAAGAGCTATGTCTGATACTGCCTCACAATATGCAGAAGCTGAAGGAGAGCTTCGTTCTGTGGGTGATGTTTCTGACTCAGGGAAGATGATGCAACTTGATTCTGATATCTCTACATATAAATTTAAGCTTGAACAACTCAGAGTGTTACTCAGGGAGCTTTTAGCTGCTCTGAATGACTGTGATACAATTGCAGTGCCAGAGAAATTGTGTAGACTGGATAAATACTATGCAGTGCCGGTGTGCACTGATGTTTTTCCTATACCTAAAAGGTTTACAGAAATTATTACTAAGGAATGGGATAGACCAGGTGTGCCGTTCTCTCCCCCTCCTATTTTTAGAAAAATGTTTCCAATAGACGCCACCACACGGGACTTATGGCAGACAATGCCCAAGGTGGAGGGAGCAGTTTCTACTCTAGCAGAGCGTACTACTATCCCTGTCGAGGACAGTTGTGCTTTCTTAGATCCAATGGATAAAAAGTTAGAGGGTTACCTTAAGAAAATGTTTATTCAACAAGGTTTTATCCTACAGCCCCTTGCATGCATTGCTCCTGTCACTGTTGCTGTGGCGTTCTGGTTTGAGTCTCTGGAAGAGGCCTTACAGGTAGCGACTCCATTGGATGACATACTTGACAAGCTTAGAGCACTTAAGCTAGCCAATTATTTTGTTTCTGATGCCATTGTTCATTTGACTAAACTAACGGCTAAGAATTCTGGTTTTGCTATCCAGTCGTGCAGAGCGCTATGGCTTAAATCATGGTCAGCTGACGTTACTTCAAAGTCTAAGCAGCTAAACATTCCCTTCAAGGGGCAGACCCTATTCGGGCCTGGTTTGATGGAGATTATTGCAGATTTCACTGGAGGAAAAGGTTATGCCCTTCCTCAGGATAGGTTCAAATCAAGGGCCAAACAGTCTAATTTTCGTGCCTTTCGAAACTTCAAGGCAAGTGCGGCATCAACTTATTCTAATGCAAAACAAGAGGGAACTTTTGCTCAGTCCAAGACGGTCTGGAGACCTAACCAGACCTGGAACAAGGGTAAGCAGGCCAAAAAGCCTGCTGCTGCCTCTAAGACAGCATGAAAGAATGGCCCCCTATCCGGTAACGGATCTAGTAGGGGGCAGACTTTCGCTCTTCGCCCAGGCGTGGGCAAGATATGTCCAGGATCCCTGGGCGTTGGAAATTATATCCCAGGGATATCTTCTGGACTTCAAGGCTTCCCCCCCAAAAGGGAGATTTCACCTTTCACAATTATCTGCAAACCAGATAAAGAGAGAGGCATTCTGACACTGTGTACAAGATCTCCTAGTTATGGGAGTGATCCATCCAGTTCCAAAGGAAGAACAGGGACAGGGATTTTACTCAAATCTGTTTGTGGTTCCCAAAAAAGAGGGAACGTTCAGACCAATTTTGGATCTAAAGATCTTAAACAAATTCCTCAGAGTTCCATCATTCAAGATGGAGACTATTCGTACCATCCTACCTATGATCCAGGAGGGTCAATACATGACTACAGTGGATTTAAAGGATGCTTATCTTCACATTCCGATACACAAAGATCATCAATTTCTCATGTTTGCCTTCCTAGACAGGCATTACCAATTTGTAGCTCTTCCCTTTGGGTTAGCTACATCCCCAAGATTTTTTACGAAGGTTCTGGGGTCGCTTCTGGCAGTCCTAAGGCCGCGGGGCATAGCAGTGGCCCCTTATCTAGACGACATCCTGATTCAGGCGTCAAACTTCCAAATTGCCAAGTCTCATACGGACATAGTGTTGGCATTTCTGAGGTCGCATGGGTGGAAGGTGAACGAGGAAAAGAGTTCTCTATCCCCCCTCACAAGAGTTTCCTTCCTAGGGACTCTGATAGATTCTGTAAAAATTAAAAATTACCTGACGGAGTCCAGGTTATCAAAACTTCTAAATTCCTGCTGTGTTCTTTATTCCATTCCTCGCCCTTCGGTGGCTCAGTGCATGAAAGTAATCGGCTTAATGGTAGCGGCAATGGACATAGTGCCGTTTGCACGCCTACATCTCAGACCGCTGCAACTATGCATGCTCAGTCAGTGGAATGGGGGTTACACAGATTTGTCCCCTCTACTAATTCTGGATCAAGAGACCAGGGATTCTCTTCTCTGGTGGCTATCTTGGGTCCATCTGTCCAAAGGTATGACCTGTCGCAGGCCAGATTTGAAAATTGCAACAACAGATGCCAGCCTTCTAGGTTGGGGTGCAGTCTGGAACTCCCTGAAGGCTCAGGGATCGTGGACTCGGGAGGAGTCACTCCTTCCAATAAACATTCTGGAACTAAGAGCGATATTCAATGCTCTTCAGACTTGGCCTCAGCTAGCGACAATGAGGTTCATCAGATTTCAGTCGGACAACATCACGACACTGGCTTACATCAATCATCAAGGGGGAACAAGGAGTTCCTTAGCGATGTTAGAAGTCTCAAAGATAATTCGCTGGGCAGAGATTCACTCTTGCCACCTATCAGCTATCCATATCCCAGGTGTAGAGAACTGGGAGGCGGATTTTCTAAGTCGACAGACTTTTCATCCGGGGGAGTGGGAACTCCATCCGGAGGTGTTTGCACAATTGGTTCATCGTTGGGGCAAACCAGAACTGGATCTCATGGCGTCTCGCCAGAACGCCAAGCTTCCTTGTTATGTATCCAGGTCCAGGGACCCAAAGGCAACGCTGATAGATGCTCTAGCAGCGCCTTGGTCCTTCAACCTGGCTTATGTGTTTCCACCGTTTCCTCTGCTCCCTCGTCTGATTGCCAAAATCAAGCAGGAGAGAGCATCAGTGATCTTGATAGCGCCTGCGTGGCCACGCAGGACTTTGTATGCAGATCTGGTGAACATGTCATCCTTTCCACCATGGACTCTGCCGCTGAGACAGGACCTTCTACTTCAAGGTCCTTTCAACCATCCAAATCTAATTTCTCTGAGGCTGACTGCCTGGAGATTGAACGCTTGATTTCATCAAAGCGTGGTTTCTCAGAGTCAGTCATTGATACCTTAATTCAGGCACGAAGGCCTGTCACCAAGAAAATCTATCATAAGATATGGCGTAAATATCTTTATTGGGGTGAATCTAAGGGCTACTCATGGATTAAGGTCAGGATTCCCAGGATATTATCTTTTCTCCAAGAAGGATTGGAGAAAGGATTGTCAGCTAGTTCCTTAAAGGGACAGATTTCTGCGCTATCTATTCTTTTGTACAAGCGTCTGGCGG
The DNA here is from genome assembly GCF_027579735.1 of Bombina bombina. Classification (NCBI taxonomy): domain Eukaryota; kingdom Metazoa; phylum Chordata; class Amphibia; order Anura; family Bombinatoridae; genus Bombina; species Bombina bombina. The sequence goes on along the minus strand of NC_069499.1, from coordinate 183,619,067 downwards.
AGGTCCCAGACGTTCAGGCTTTTTGTCAGGCTTTAGTTAGAATCAAGCCTGTGTTTAAACCTGTTGCTCCACCTTGGAGCTTAAATTTGGTTCTTAAAGTTCTTTGTTAAAGTTTTTGGCAGCTATTTCCTCGGCTTGTAGAGTTTCCGAGTTATCTGCCTTACAATGTGATTCTCCTTATCTGATCTTCCATGCAGATAAGGTAGTTCTGTGTACCAAACCTGGGTTTCTTTCATGTAATTAGCAAGAGTCCATGAGCTAGTGACGTATGGAATATACATTCCTACCAGAAGGGGCAAAGTTTCCCAAACCTCAAAATGCCTATAAATACACCCCTCACCACACCCACAAATCAGTTTTACAAACTTTGCCTCCTGTGGAGGTGGTGAAGTAAGTTTGTGCTAGATTCTACGTTGATATGCGCTCCGCAGCAGGTTGGAGCCCGGTTTTCCTCTGTGTGCAGTGAATGTCAGAGGGATGTGAAGAGAGTTTTGCCTATTTGAATTCAATGATCTCCTTCTACGGGGTCTATTTCATAGGTTCTCTGTTATCGGTCGTAGAGATTCATCTCTTACCTCCCTTTTCAGATCGACGATATACTCTTATATATACCATTACCTCTACTGATTCTCGTTTCAGTACTGGTTTGGCTTTCTACTACATGTAGATGAGTGTCCTGGGGTAAGTAAGTCTTATTTTCTGTGACACTCTAAGCTATGGTTGGGCACTTTTATATAAAGTTCTAAATATATGTGTTTAAACATTTATTTGCCTTGATTCAGGATGTTCAACGTTCCTTATTTTCAGACAGTCAGTTTCATATTTGGGATAATGCATATGAATAATTAAATTTTTTCTTACCTTAAAATTTGACTTTTTTTCCTGTGGGCTCGCGGGGGCTGAAAATGCTTCATTTTATTGCGTCATTCTTGGCGCGGACTTTCTTGGCGCAAAAATTTTCTTGTCATTTCCGGCGTCATACGTGTCGCCGGAAGTTGCTTCATTTTTTTGACGTTTTTGCGCCAAAAAATGTCGGCGTTACCGGATGTGGCGCCATTTTTGGCGCCAAAAGCATTTAGGCGCCAAATAATGTGGGCGGCTTTTTTGGCGCTAAAAAATTTGAGAGTCATTGTTGTCTCCACAATATTTAAATCTCATTATTTATTGCTTCTGGTTGCTAGAAGCTTGTTCATTGGCATTTTTTCCCATTCCTGAAACTGTCATTTAAGGAATTTGATCAATTTTGCTTTATATGTTGTTTTTTCTATTACATATTGCAAGATGTCTCAGATTGACTCTGAATCAGAAGCCACTTCTGGAAAAACGCTTATCTGAGTTTCAGTTCTACCAAAGCTAAGTTCATTTATTTTAAATGTTATAAATGGTTTGTAATAAGTTATTATGTTATACTTTTACATGCGGAATCCATTAGTATTTATGCTTTATATATTTCCTTTCTTACAAGAAATATTTAGAAGATTTATAAGAAATATTTTTCTGATTCTATTTTTAAGGCTTTGTCTGACTTCGTGCCTTCTAATAAATTTTTTAGGTCTTTTTCACTTCTTTTTTAATTATTGAAGTTTCAAATGACCAACAACATACTGATTTATCCTTCTCTGATGATGATTTTTTCTCTTTCAGAAAATTTCTTCATCAGATATTGACACTAACAAATTACTTTTTTATTATTTTTCTATTATTAAAGTACATTTGTTCTTTGTTGAAAAGGTGTTGATTATTTTGGATATTAAGGTAACTAGTTCTTTAAGACTAGCTGACATTATTTCTGCCTATTTATTTCTTCTGTGTTTTCAGAGGTTTTCTTTCCAATTCCCTATACTAGGGAATGGAATAGGCTGAGAATTTTCTTTTATTCCTTCTTCAAAGGTTTTAAACTATATTCTTTGCCAGCAGTTAAACTCAATTTGGAGGGTTCTCCAATTTATTGGGGCTATCTCTAATTCTACTAATTATGCTATTGTTTCTATAGCAAAATAGTATTTATTTTCCTTTAGATAGTTGTATCTTATTTATGGAAAATTATTTAGTTTCAGGTACTTTTCTTGGTCCTGTGATTTATTTGGATATTGCAATTGCTTCATTTTCTCTGTTTACTTTAAGATCAAGTATCAGATTATGATTTATTTTAGCATTGTTAAAGGGACAACATTTACTAGACTAGGTGCTGTTGCATTTGTCTTGTTGTTTTGCATTTATTGATTATGCAAGTCCACTGTATTGGCTAGTCCTTTAAACTGGTCTATCATGCTAATAATTTCATTTGTGTCTTCATTTTATTGAATATTTTCGCAAATGAGGGTTAATCTATGTCTTTAGCTTTTTTAGCTAGAAGAATTTTGTGATTTTTTTAAAACAAAAACAATCCATATTTCTTTTGTTCTAAGACAATCAATTATTTGTTTTATAATTGGATTCAATTCTTAACTGTTACTCTGGGCTTCAAGATTGAGTTCTAAGACTAAAACTTTAAGCTTATACTGGTTTGGTTGTTCTTATTAAGGAACGAATTCCTGAGTTCTTTCCCAAGTAACATGTCTATAATTGGAGTTCGAAATCAGCTCCCTAATATTGCGATGTACGTGCCGTATTCCAGCTTGGCTGGTAAGGGGCAGGTTAAGGCTTCTTTGAAATTTATTTTGTCCAAATTTCTTTGATTTTATTCCAGTAAGGCTAACACTTTCTTTAAGTGTGTTTCTGTCCTATATATTTTGGGTACTGTTGAAGCATGGCTGGGCACCCATGGGGTTCAAGCGCTGCTCAGACCTGGAATCTTCTGGGGTATTTCTTCCAGTTCCTTTTGAGGAACCGGGTTTTGGAGTTTTATTCAAACTATTTTGCCTTTTTATGGTCATTGATAGCATTATTTGTTTTCATTAGATACAATAAATGCATATTTTCATTTTTCTGTTTTCATTCAGATTATTTTCTGAGGATGCGGAATCTCATATGATTCACTTGCTCTTCAGGACATAGAGGATCTTTTTTTTCAAAAGCTCTTGATTCATCACACAAGGGTCACCTTTTTTAGGTTTCCAGATAGTTTGTGTCACTGTCCTTGTCTCTATCAGACAAGGGATAACTTTATTCGGTTCCGTCTATCGGTACCTTTAGTCTCTTATTTCCTTCAGTTGCTATATATGCATAGAAGTTTTAGGTCTTATGGCCACAGCATTGGATTCAATTCCCTTTGCTCATTTTCACTAGAAAGAACCTTTCCAGTCTTTTATAAGTGTTGTTTCTTCAAGAACATGGTTGGAGGATCAATTTACCAAAAAGTTCGTTTGATTCCTCAGACAAGGGTAACCTTTTTAGGTTTCCTGATAGATTCAGTGTCCTTGATTCTGTCTCTGACGGACAAGAGGCGTTTGAAATTGGTTTCAGCTTGTCGAAACCTTCAGTCTCAATCTTTCCCTTCGGTAGCCTTATGCATGGAAATTCTAGGTCTTATGACTGCTGCATTGGACGCGATCCCCTTTGCTCGTTTTCACATGCGACCTCTTCAGCTCTGTATGCTGAACCAGTGGTGCAGGGATTATACAAAGATGTCTCAATTAATATCTTTAAAACAGATTGTTCGACACTCTCTGACGTGGTGGACAGACCACCATCGTTTAGTTCAGGGGGCTTCTTTTGTTCTTCCAACCTAGACTGTGATCTCAACAGATGCAAGTCTGACAGGTTGGGGAGCTGTATGGGGGTTTCTGACAGCACAAGGGGTTTGGGAGTCTCAGGAGGCGAGATTACCAATCAAACTCCGTGCAATTTTCAGAGCTCTTCAGTCGTGGCCTCTTCTAAAGAGAGTCGTTCATTTGTATCCAGACGGACAATGTCACAACTGTGGCATATGTCAATCATCAAGGAGGAACTCACACTCCTCTGGCTATGAAAGAAGTCTCTCGAATACTTGTATGGGCGGAATCCAGCTCCTGTCTAATTTCTGCGGTTCATATCCCAGGTATAGACAATTGGGAAGCGGATTATCTCAGTCGCCAAACGCTACATCCGGGCGAATGGTTTCTTCACCCAGAGGTATTTCTTCAGATTGTTCAAATATGGGGACTTACAGAAATAGATCTGATGGCTTCTCATCTAAACAAGAAGCTTCCCAGGTATCTGTCCAGATCTAGGGATCCTCAGGCGGAAGCAGTGGATGCATTGTCACTTCCTTGGAAGTATCATCCTGCTTATATCTTTTCGCCTCTAGTTCTTTTTCCAAGATTCTAAAGGAGCGTTAGTTTATTCTGCTGGTGGCTCCAGCATGGCCTCACAGGTTTTGGTATGCGGATCTTGTCCGGATGGCCACTTGCCAACCGTGGACTCTTCCCTTAAGACCAGACCTATCGCAAGGTCCTTTTTTCCATCAGGTTCTCAAATCCTTAAATTTGATGGTATGGAGATTGAACGCTTGATTCTCAGTCATAGAGGTTTCTCTGACTCTGTGATTAATACTATGTTACAGGCTCGTAAAACTGTATCTAGGAAGATATATTATCGAGTCTGGAAGATTCTTTGGATGTAGTTAGAGCTTTGAAATATTATGTTGAAGCTATTAAGGATTTCTGAAAGACTTCTAGTCTATTTGTTATCTTTTCCGGTTCTAGGAAAGGTCAGAAGGCTTCTGCCATTTCTTTGGCATCTTGGTTAAAATCTTTGTTTCATCATGCCTATGTCGAGTCGGGTAAAACTCTGCCTCAAAGGATTACAGCTCATTCTACTAGGTCAGTTTCTACTTCCTGGGCGTATAGGAATGAAGCTTCAGTTGATCAGATTTGCAAAGCAGCCACTTGGTCTTCTTTGCATACTTTTACTAAATTCTACCATTTTGATGTGTTTTCTTCTTCTGAAGCAGTTTTTGGTAGAAAAGTACTTCAGGCAGCTGTTTCAGTTTGATTCTTCTGCTTATAATTTGTTTTTTTCATTTTTTTTCAGCGGAATTGGCTGTCTTTATTTTATCCCTCCCTCTCTAGTGACTCTTGCGTGGAAGATCCACATCTTGGGTAGTCATTATCCCATACGTCACTAGCTCATGGACTCTTGCTAATTACATGAAAGAAAACATAATTTATGTAAGAACTTACCTGATAAATTCATTTCTTTCATATTAGCAAGAGTCCATGAGGCCCACCCTTTTTTGTGGTGGTTATGATTTTTTTGTATAAAGCACAATTATTCCAATTCCTTATTTTTTATGCTTTCGCACTTTTTTCTTATCACCCCACTTCTTGGCTATACGTTAAACTGATTTGTGGGTGTGGTGAGGGGTGTATTTATAGGCATTTTGAGGTTTGGGAAACTTTTCCCCTCCTGGTAGGAATGTATATCCCATACGTCACTAGCTCATTGACTCTTGCTAATATGAAAGAAATGAATTTATCAGGTAAGTTCTTACATAATTTATGTTTTTTACCTAAGGTGGTATCTAATAAGAATATCAATCAAGAGATTGTTTTTCCGTCTTTGTGTCCTAATCCTTCTTCAAAGAAGGAACGTCTATTACACAATCTGGACGTGGTTCGTGCTTTAAAGTTTTACTTACAAGCTACTAAAGATTTTCGTCAAACATCTGCTTTGTTTGTTGTCTACTCTGAACAGAGGACAGGTCAAAAGGCTTCGGCAACTTCTTTCTTTTTGGCTAAGAAGCATAATCCGCTTAGCCTATGAGACTGCTGGCCAGCAGCCTCCAGAAAGGATTACAGCTCATTCTACTAGAGCTGTGGCTTTCACATGGGCCTTTAAAAATGAGGCTTCTGTTGAACAGATTTGCAAGGCGGCGACTTGGTCTTTGCTTCATACTTTTTAAAAATTCTACAAATTTGATACTTTTGCTTCTTTGGAGCCTATTTTTGGGAGAGAGGTTTTACAGGCAGTGGTACCTTCCATTTAAGTACCTGCCTTGTCCCTCCCTTCATCCGTGTACTTTAGCTTTGGTATTGGTATCCCACAAGTAATGGATGATCCGTGGACTGGATTCACCTTACAAGAGAAAACATAATTTATGCTTACCTGATAAATTTATTTCTCTTGTGGTGTATCCAGTCCACGATCCGCCCTGTCATTTTAAGGCAGATATTTTTTAATTTTAAACTACAGTTACCACTGCACCCTATGGTTTCTCCTTTTCTCTGCTTGTTTTCGGTCGAATGACTGGGTATGGCTGTTAGGGGAGGAGCTATATAAACAGCTCTGCTGTGGGTGTCCTCTTGCAGCTTCCTGTTGGGAAGGAGAATATCCCACAAGTAATGGATGATCCGTGGACTGGATACACCACAAGAGAAATACATTTATCAGGTAAGCATAAATTATGTTTACTTTGGTTTATGTTTAAATCAAAGGAGCACTGATAAATATCCCTTTAAATTGCAAACATTTATGTTTACTACAGTTATTAAATTTTGTTTTGAAAGCTATTTGAAATTTATTTTTTAAATATGAAGTAGATTTGCAAGTGTGTGTGCGCGCGCGAAGAGTTCTAACAATCTTCATAGTTATGTTGATTTTTTTTTTTTATCTTTTTAGGATTGCTTTAGTATATTTTAAAACTGTTTCTTACATCTAGTGTCACATATCCCGCACATAATCACTCCTAAAATTTTACTACTTACTTTTTACTACTTGGACTTTTATATAGCTTTCTTTTCATGTTTCAAAGAAAAAAGTGTAACTAACCTTATATAAATACTTTCACAAAATAACATATATGCAAGTCAAAAGCATTTTTGTGTTTAGAAATTGTACAATGGAACTCTTCAGCATATTATTGGCTGCCATGCCCCATTAAAGTAAATCCTATTTTAAAGTTTAACCAAAATACAAATATAAAATACATCTTTATAGCCGCTAGTTAGGGTGTACTTTTTGGGGTGGTGGGGAAATTTAGTGAACAAAGATTTTCTAGTTTCTTAAAGGGACAGTATACACTAATTTTCATATAACTGCATGTAATAGACACTACTATAAAGAATAAGATGCACAGATACTGATATAAAAATCCAGTATAAAACTGTTTAAAAACTTACTTAGAAGCTGTCAGTTTGGCTCTGTTGAAAAGATAGGTGGAAAGCCCACTGCAAGTGGCAAATAAGACACACACCCCTCCCCCTTATTTTACATATGAAAAGACCCTTTACACAAACAGGAGCAAGCTGGAGAAGGTAGCTGACAGTATTCACATAAAACTTCGGGACTTGGTTAGGAGTCAGAAAATCAGAGCAATGTTATTTAAAAATAAGCAAAACTATACATTTATTTTAAAAAAAAAACTTTATGGGCTATATAACTAGATCATCTACAAAACATTTATGCAAAGAAAAAATGAGTCTATAATGTGGTGAGAGATGTTGTTTCAAACACTCAACATTGGTAAAATCAATGTATTCATCCAGAAAACATATTTATAACATAAGCTGTCATAATAATTGGGATGTACAACCCTAATTAACCGTAATCAACCCTGCACCAGTTAAGTTTGTCACAGAAAGGGTGAGCAGACCCTTTCCACCTTAACCAGTTTGTCACAGTCTAACCACTCCAGGCAAGCCTGTGACATAGTTCAGTGGGTGCAAGGGTTAACAAACTCTCTAGTCTGTAAATGCCCAAACTCCCCTTTAATGTCACCTGCACTAAACTTTCTCTGCTGCCACCACTTTAAAATTATTTTATGGGAAATCCTAAAGAAAAACCCAGACTAACATTAAAAACCGAAAAATACAATTTAGCAAAAATCAATCCTAAAAAAAAAACACAGTACATGTCTTAAAGGGACACTGAACCCATTTTTTTTTTCTTTTGTGATTCAGATAGAGCATGCAATTTTAAGCAACGTTCTAATTTACACCTATTAAATTTTTTTTCGTTCTCTTGCTTTCTTTATTTGAAAAAGAAGGCATCTAAGCTAATTTTTTAAATTAGAAAGTTGCTTAAAATTGCTTGCTTTATCTGAATCACAAAAGAAAACATTTGGGTTCAGTGTTCCTTTAAATATTAGACAAAGAAAAAGTGTAATAAAAAAGTCACTGTGCATTTATATAAATTAGATAAAAGAACTAAATTGGAATGATGATTAAAATTGTATTCTCTATCAAATCCTTCATTAAAATAGGTGGTCTCTAAAATAGCTGCTAATGCATGAGGTTGTTTGTTTTTAATTCATGGGCTTAATTCTTCCGACCAATCGGGGGTACAACAGGTTAAAAAAATGTGTGTGTAATGATCTCTTGGTATTCTTTCATTGGCTCATGTTTTATTGGTTAATGTAAGAATGGCAGGAGCCCCGAGACATTGGTTGTTAATAAAGCTTCTTCACGTTTATGAGAGTGCAGCTTTTACCTTGTATTTCTGCTTTGCATAATTGTTTTATATATAATTAAAATTATACATAGCTAGGCTTACCATAATTTTTAGAGGTGAAACTGGGACCACCTTGTGCGGTGCCAGTGGGGGTGTGGTCATAGGGTTAGCCAAGGGGGCATGGTGATTGCCGACCGGAACTAATTTTAAAAAAAACAACTCACAAATGCATCATTTAATCTCTTTAAAAATATGCTCTGACAGGAATAGAAGGCATCAATAATTGGTACTAGATCATGCATTTATATGAAAGTAGTTAGGGTTTGAAAAGTCAGACGTTAAAGCATAAACTGCACAGCGATGGTGAGGATATGGCTATGCAAATTAATATTTCTACATATATAGACATATTATATTGAACAATATACATGTTGGCATCTCTTTTCGCAGTGCTAATTTAATATTAGTTCGACCAATGCAACAGCATGGTGCAAATACAGACCCTGCAATTGTACAGGGATGAATGCAAGTACTGTGATATGGAAGCATTAAAGGACCAGTCAACACATTAGATCTGCATAATCAACAAATGCAAGATAACAAAACAATGCAATAGCACTTAGTCTGAACTTCAAATGAGTAGTAGATTTTTTTATAACAAATTTCAAAGTTATGTATATTTCCACTCCCCTTGTACCATGTGATAGCAATCAGCCAATCACAAATGCATATACGTATAGTCTGTGAATTCTTGCACATGCTCAGTAGGATCTGGTGACTCAAAAATTGTAAATATAAAAGACTGTGCACATTTTTTTTTTATGGAAGTAAATTGGAAAGTTGTTTAAAATGACCTGCTGTATCTGAATCATGAAAATTTAATTTTACCTGAGTGTCCCTTTAAAATGCTGGTCTGTGCTCATGATCAGATTTAAGTAATAAAACTAAATGAACAGTCAGTAGTTGAAGAGCAGGGGCAGAATGCTCATTGATTGGAGGCTACTGCTTGACCAGTCTGGGGCATAACTAAAGAAACCCTAGGCCCCATAGCAAAATATAAAAAACTGAGCAGCTCCTATACACCCTTCCCTTTATTTTGCACCCATATAAAAGAGTAGTCATTTGATCTGTTGCACTTATATGCTTCATTTTGGGGGGGGGGGGGGGCAACAAAAGACTAATTTTTAAATCTTTTAAACCTGTGTTTGCTGTATAATAGTGAGAGAAGAGTTAGAAAAAGACATCTAATGCTGCTCCCTAGAGCTTTGGGAGGGATAACTATATTCCTCGCATCCTAATCGATAAGCCTATAGTTACTAGTTACTAGAAGTCATTAGTGGTTAATGGTTTTGGTTGAGAGGTCATTATTTACCTCCTAGTTTCAATGGGTTAGTCCTTATGACACTATGACACAAATGAGTGATACTCACTGCTTGTGGCATGGTAGTGTGTACGGGAGGTAGCTTAGATATTGCTGGTTTAATTCGCTCCTGTTCTGCCCTGTGTGCCTTGGTGCCACTGTTATGATTAACTCTTTCCTGGTCTTGCTTTGCTTCCGTTACTGACTCTCTGTGTCCTGGTTCAGTCTTTTCTTCCATGATTATTACCAGTTCCTTTATCGGATCTGCCTTGCATTGTCAGTGTTTTGTCAGATGACACCTTTAAATTCCCAAATAGCTTTATTCATCCAATCCAAAAATGTGCTGCGGTGAGAGTCTGCTTTTGGATTGGTACTTGCAATTCATTTTGAGCTTAGAGGGGGCATTAAGGGAGGTACACATATAGAATTTTGTGAAAATACTTCCTATGTCAGCTATGCTAGCCAATTGCAATCAGAATGTAAAAAAAAACAGCTTTTGCATTGCTGGTATTTGTAATGCCGGCACCGGCCGGGACAGAATGAACAATCGTGTGGGACACTGGGACAGCGCCTCCAAACAGGGACAATCCCAGTCAAACTGGGATGTCTGGTAAGCCTATACATAGCAGAAAAACAAGGTAAAAGCTGCACTCTCATAAACGTGAAGAAGCTTTATTAACCAGCAATGTCTCGGAGGTTAGCTTTTTGTCAAGCTAAAATTAAATGTGCACATCACACTGATATACATTAACCAATAAAACATGAGCCAATCAAAGAATACCAAGTGGGTGGGGCAAATGATCATTACGTGCACATTTTTTTAAACCAATTTTACCCCCGATTGGTCTAAGGATTAAGCCCATGGATTAAAAACAACCTCATGAATTAGCAGCTATTTTAGAGACCCACTATTTTAATGAAGAGGGATTTGATAAAAATTACAATTTTAGTCAACATTCCAATTTAGTTCTATTATCTAATTTGCTTCATTTTTTAAGATATCCTTTCTTGAAGTAATAGGGATGCACATGGGTTAGCCAATCACATGATACCTCCATGTGCAGCCATCAATCAGCAGCTACCGAGCCTATTTAGATATGCTTTTCAACAAAGGATATCAAGAGAATGAAGCAAATTCGATAATAGAAGTAAATTGATAAGTTGTTGAAAAGTGCATGGACTTTCTAAATCAAGAGAGAAAAAAAGTGTCCCTTTTTTAAATGTAGGGGTTGAGGTCAAATTCTCTATTCATCCCTTTAGGATGCATTGTATCCAGCATCCAAAACCATTTAGCTTCTTTGTAAAGTAGATCTTTTTGTCTGTCACCTCCTTAAATAAGTGTTCTAGCTGCCAAATCATCAGGTTGTTTTCTCTTGTAAGGTGTATCCAGTCCACGGGTTCATCCATTACTTGTGGGATATTCTCCTTCCCAACAGGAAGCTGCAAGAGGACACCCACAGCAGAGCTGTCTATATAGCTCCTCCCCTAACCCCCACCTCAGTCATTCTCTTGCAGCTCTCGACAAGATAGGAATATCAAGAGATATGTGGTGACTTAGTGTAGTTTTACCTTCAATCAAGAGTTTATTTTTAAACGGTACCGGCGTTGTACTGTTTTACTCTCAGGCAGAAATTAGAAGAAGAATTCTGCCTGGAGGTTGATAATCTTAGCGGTTTGTAACTAAAGTCCATTGCTGTTCTCACAGATAACTGAAGAGTATGGGAAAACTTCAGTTGGGGGAACGGTCTGCAGATTACCTGCTTTGAGGTATGTTCAGTATTTTTATTTCTAGAGAGATGAATAAGTTCTAGAAAATGCTGACAGAGCCTTGTGTATTTGAGGTAAGCTAGATGCAGTGATTTAACGACTGGGATCATGCTTACAAAACAGGGTAATACTCATGTTAATACTCATATTACTTAGTGACAAAACAGTTGCATGTTTTCATAAATAGAACGTTTTTTCTCTGAGGGAGATAAGTCTTTATTTGGGACCTAATTTCCACATGGCTAGTCAGATACTCCTAGGAGTATTTTCTTAAGGCCCCTCTGACATCCAGTACATGGTGGGAGGGGCCTATTTTCGCGCTCTAGATGCGCAGTTTCCTTCAGACTGAGACATCCAGCTTCCCTAGAAGAGTCCTCTGGCATCTGAGGACCACTATAGAGGGTTTATTTCCTCCCTAAATCGTATTTGAGGGCAGGTAGGAGCCTCAGCAGAGCTGTGGCAAGGTGCTTAACTGTATTTTAAAGGTGCTTGACGTTTTTTAAATCCGGTTTGGAGCCTAAGGGGTTAATCATCCATTTGCAAGTGGGTACAATTTTACTTTAGTCCCTTACACACACTGTAAAAATTTCGAAGATTTCACTATATTTTTACACTGTTATGCCGTTTAAGTGCTAGTTTTTTTCTCTTAAAGGCACAGTAACGTTTTTATTTAATTGCGGTTTCACATTTATTAAAGTGTTTTCCAAGCTTGCTTGTCTCATTACTAGTCTGTTAAACATGTCTGATATAGAGGAAACTCCTTGTTCAATATGTTTGGAAGCCATTGTGGAACCCCCTCTTAGAATGTGTACCAAATATACTGAAATTTCTATAAACTATAAAGACCATATTATGGTGCTTAAATATTTATCTCCAGGGGATTCTCTGACTGAAAAAAGGGAGATTATGCCATCTATCTCTCCCCATGTGTCAGAACCTATAACTCCCGCTCAAGTGACGCCAAGTACATCTAGCGCGTCTAATTCTTTTACCTTACAGGACATGGCGGCAGTTATGAATGCTACCCTCTCAGAGGTATTGTCCAAACTACCAGGGTTACAAGGAAAGCGAGACAGCTCTGGGGCTAGAACAAATACAGAGCTTTCTGTCTCTTTAATACCTGTGTCCGATATACCCTCACAATACTCAGAAGCCGAAGCAGGAGAGCTTCTATCTGTGGGTGACATTTCAGATTCAGGGAAGGCGTTGCTTCAGTCTGACTCGCGTTTAAATTTAAGCTCTAACACCTCCGCTTATTGCTTAAGTAGGTTTTAGCGACTCTGGATGACTGTGAACCCGTTGTTGTTCCAGAGAAATTGTGTAAGATGGACAAATACTTTGCAGTGCCTGTTTACACTGATGTTTTTCCAGTCCCTAAGAGGTTTTCGGAAATTATTACTAAGGAATGGGTTAGACCAGGTGTGCCGTTCTCTCCCCCTCCTACTTTCAAAAAGATGTTTCCCATAGATGCCGCTACACGGGATTCGTGGCAGACGGTCCCTAAGGTGGAGGGAGCAGTCTCTACCCTAGCTAAGCGTACAACTATCCCCGTCGAGGATAGTTGTGCTTTCCTAGATCCTATGGATAAAAAATTGGAGGGTCTCCTTAAGAAAATTTTTATTCATCAAGGTTTTATTCTCCAGCCTCTTGCATGCATTGCCCCAGTCACTGCTGCAGCGGCTTTTTGGTTCGAGTCTCTTGAGGAGGCACTACAGGTGGAGACCCCGTTAGATGAGATTTTAGACAGGATTAAAGCTCTTAAACGGACAGTCAACCATAGAATTGTTATTGTTTTAAAAGATAGATAATCCCTTTATTACTCATTCCCCAGTTTTGCATAACCAACACAGTTATATTAATGTACTTTTTACCTTTGTGATTACCTTGTATCTAGGAACCTTCTTCCAGCCCCCTGATCACATTACTGTGACTGTTTATTATCTTTTGTCTTAAATTTAGCATTGTGTTGTGCTAGATCTTAAATAACTTTCTGTGCCTGAACACAGTGTTATCTATTTAGCCCACGTGTACTTTCTGTCTCTTTGTTTTGTAAAGAGATTTACAAAGCATGTGATAAGAGGCAGACCTCAAAGGCTTAGAAATTAGCATATGAGCCTACCTATGTTTAGTTTAAACTAAGAATACCAAGAGAAAAAAGCAAATTTGATGATAAAAGTAAATTGGAAAGTCAATTAAAATTAAAAGTCCTATCTGAATAATGAAAGTTTAATTTATACTTGACTGTCCCTTTAAGTTAGTTAATTCCTTTATCTCTGACGCCGTTTTTCATTTACCCAAGCTAACGGCTAAGAATTCAGGGTTTGCCATTCTGGCGCGTAGGGCGCTATGGCTTAAGTCCTGGTCAGCAGACATTACTTCAAAGTCAAAGCTTTTAACTTCTTACCGTGTTCTTCATTCCACTTCTCGGCCGTCAGTGGCTCAGTGTATGGAAATGATCGGCCTGATGGTAGCGGCAATGGACATAGTTCCGTTTGCCCGCTTACATCTCAGACCACTGCAACTTTGCATGCTCAATCAGTGGGACGGGGACTACACAGATTTGTCTCCTCTGTTAAATCTGGATCAAGAGACCAGGGATTCTCTTCTCTGGTGGTTATCTCGGGTCCATCTGTCCAGGGGAATGAGTTTCCGCAGACCAGAGTGGACTAGAGTGACAACAGATGCCAGCCTTCTGGGCTGGGGCGCAGTCTGGAATTCCCTGAAGGCTCAGGGTTCGTGGACTCAGGAGGAGGCCCTCCTTCCGATAAACATTCTGGAACTAAGCGTGATATTCAATGCTCTTCAGGCTTGGCTTCAGCTAGCTGCGGTCAGATTCATCAGATTTCAGTCGGACAATATCACAACTGTAGCCTATATCAACCATCAGGGGGGAACAAGGAGTCCCCTGGCAATGATGGAAGTTTCCAAGATAATTCTATGGGCAGAGGTTCACTCTTGCCATCTCTCAGCTATCCATATCCCAGGAGTAGAGAACTGGCAGGCGGACTTTCTAAGTCGGCAGACTTATCATCCGGGGGAGTGGGAGCTCCATCTGGAGCTATTTGCCCAGCTGATTCAACTATGGGGCAAACCAGAAATGGATCTGATGGCGTCTCGTCAGAACGCCAAGCTTCCTCGTTACGGGTCCAGGTCAAGGGATCCCCAGGCAATGCTGATAGATGCTCTAGCAGTGCCCTGGTCCTTCAGCCTGGCTTATGTGTTTCCACCATTTCCTTTCCTCCCTCGTCTGATTTCCAAGATCAAGCAGGAGAGAGCTTCGGTGATTTTGATAGCACCTGCGTGGCCACGCAGGACTTGGTATGCAGATCTGGTGGACATGTCATCCTTTCCACCATGGACTCTGCCGCTGAGGCAGGACCTTCTACTCCAAGGTCCATTCAAACATCCAAATCTAATTTCTCTGCGTCTGACTGCTTGGAGATTGAACGCTTGATTTTCTCAAAACGTGGTTTCTCCGAGTCGGTCATTGATACCTTGATTCAGGCTCGAAAGCCTGTCACCAGGAAAATCTATCATAAGATATGGTGTAAATATCTTCATTGGTGTGAATCCAAGGGTTACTCGTGGAGTAAGGTCAGGATTCCTAGGATATTATCCTTTCTCCAAGAAGGATTGGAAAAGGGATTATCGTTCCTTAAAGGGACAGATTTCTGCTCTGTCTATTCTTTTGCACAAGCGTCTGGCTGATGTTCCAGACGTTCAGGCGTTTTGTCAGGCTTTGGTTAGAATCAGGCCTGTGTTTAAACCTGTTGCTCCGCCATGGAGTTTAAATTTAGTTCTTAAAGTTCTTCAAGGGGTTCCGTTTGAACCCTTGCATTCCATAGATACCAAGCTTTTATCTTGGAAAGTTCTGTTCCTAGTAGCTATCTCTTCGGCTCGAAGAGTTTCAGAGTTATCCGCCTTAAAGTGTGATTCCCCTTATCTGATCTTCCATGCAGATAAGGTAGTTTTGCGTACCAAACCTGGGTTTCTTCCTAAGGTGGTATCTAATAAGAATATCAATCAGGAAATTGTTGTTCCGTCTCTGTGTCCTAATCCTTCTTCAAAGAAGGAAAGTCTGTTACACATTATTGATGTAGTTCGTGCTTTATAGTTTTATTTTCAAGCTACTAAGGATTTTCGTCAAACATCTGCATTGTTTGTTTGTTTATTCTGGAAAGAGGAGAGGCCGAAAGGCTTCGGCAACTTCTCTTTCTTTTTGGCTGAGAAGCATAATCCGTTTCGCTTATGAGACTGCTGGCCAGCAGCCTCCTGACAGAATTACAGCTCATTCTACTAGAGCGGTAGCTTCAACATCGGCTTTTAAACATGAGGCCTCTGTTGAACAGATTTGTAAGGCGGCGACTTGGCCTTCGCTTCATACTTTTTCTAAATTCTACAAATTTGATACTTTTGCTTCCTCGGAGGCTTTTTTTTTTGGGAGAAAGGTCTTGCAGGCAGTGGTGCCTTTCCATTTAAGTTCCTGCCTTGTCCCTCCCTTCATCCGTGTCCTAAAGCTTTGGTATTGGTATCCCACAAGTAATGGATGAACCCGTGGACTGGATACACCTTACAAGAGAAAACAAAATTTATGCTTACCTGATAAATTTCTTTCTCTTGTGGTGTATCCAGTCCACGGCCCGCCCTCTCACTTTAAGGCAGGTATTTTTATTTTTTAAACTACAGTCACCACTGCACCCTATAGTTTCTCCTTTTTCTTACTTGTCTTCGGTCGAATGACTGGAGGTGGGGGTTGGGGAGGAGCTATATAGACAGCTCTGCTGTGGGTGATCCTCTTGCAGCTTCCTGTTGGGAAGGAGAATATCTCACAAGTAATGGATGAACCCGTGGACTGGATACACCACAAGAGAGAAATTTATCAGGTAAGCATAAATTTAGTTTTTATTCACGGGCTTAACTCTGAGACCAATCTGGAGTATAATAGGTTAAAAAATAAATGTATGTGTAAGGATTTACCCCACTGCCTTGGGATTCTTTGATTGGCTCATGGTTTATTGGTTAAAGTATGTCAGTGTGATGTGCACATTTAATGTTAGCTTGACAAAGGGGCAGAAGCCCTGAAACGTTGCTTTTTAAAAGGCTTCTTTAAGGGCCAGTAAACCTACCAAACAAATAATGTTATATAATTCTGCACATAGTGCAGAATTATATAACATTAGCTTAGTGCTAGCTTTATATAACAAAGGCTTTAGAGATATTTACCTAAGAAAATGACTTTTACAGAACTCTGCTCCTTGCTCTACTGAGCGGATCTGTTTTTTTTTTTTCAAAAGCGCATCGCGGCGCGCTATTCACAGCCGGAACGATTGCGCTATGTGCAGAATTATATAACATTATTTGGTAGGTTTACTGGCCCTTTTATCTTTGAGAGAAAATGCCCTAAACCTTTTTTTTTTCCTTAAATATAAATCCATCCATACTTAACTATCTACACTGACACCACCAGGATTATTATATGGGAAATCCTCTGTAAAAACTAATAGATTAAAAAATCAATATTGTTATAACTGCTTCTTTGGTAACGTGGGTCAGATATTAGACAAAGGCAAAACTTAAACAGTATTTATTATGAGCAAAAAATAATCCAGTGCATATATATATATATATATATATATATATATATATATATATATATATATATATATATATATATATATATATATATATATATATATATATATATATATATATATAATCTAAACAAAAAACCTCAAGATTAAAATAAAAAGGAGCAATTAACATAACCTATTACTTTCCCAGCTTAGTTTCTGTCCCAAGGGAGATTGAAAGAAAATGAGCATCTAGGCTATTGTCTGTAGCTTTCCTTTTTGGCTGGGGTCAGGTTTCTGGCCAGTCCCCTACAGAGAAGCAAGGAATGTAGCCACTTTTTTTGGTATAACAAACCAGCTTTCAAGACCTAGTTGAAATCGTAAGACATTTTATAGTTTAGGTTGGTTAAGTAAAAATACACTTCTGTTCAATCACATTTTAAAACCATGGGAATTATTTAAATACTAGACAAGACATGTCTGTCATATTTTGTCACCAGGTAATTTAAAACAATTAAATTATGCTTGAGATGTATATTTGGTTATACCTGTTGTCTATCAGCCACCTCACTGTTTTACCTCAAGAGAAAAACTATCTCTTAGGACAAAATAATAAATTCTGCCCAGTAAAGAAAATACATTTATATCAGATCAATAAGTAACTGAACCCTGATGTTAGATATTCCCCAGACTTAGGTGCAGACATGTATATCCATTTGAGTAACTCAGAGGTATACACTTGTAACTTAAAAAAAAGTCACATGGTACTTTCATTGGCATTCACATAGTTTTATTTTCACTTGTATAGTTTATTTTAAAATTATCTTATAACCTTGTTTCATGAACAGTGATTACCACTGCCACCTCTGTCAGACTGTCAAGGACTGGGTTAATTAATCCCAACCACTGTTACCAGTTTGCAACACAAACTAAACCTGCCTGCAACGGACAATTTACTCCAGGCAGAGCTCCCTGTTGCCACAGAGCTACTTGCCAAGCTGTGGCAACAGGGAGAGTGCAGGCATGAAAGTCCAAAAGTCCTTAGTAGGGCATATGAGACAACTCGCATTAACCCCCAAAATCACTTCCACCACTTAAAATCTTACTATTCTAAACTTTTTGGGCTACCCTTAAAGGAACATTATACTCCAAATTTTTTGTTTAACAACATTTTTTTTTCTTTCTTCGTTCTCTTGCTGCTCCTCATATTTGGTTCAGCACCTGGGTAGCGCATGCTGATTAGTGGTTAAATGTAGGATAATAGAAGTAAATAAGAAAGTTGCTTAAAATTGCATGCTATATTGGAATCATGAGTTTTTTTGTTCAGTATCTCTTTAAGAAAGCTGTGAATTCAGTTACTAGACAAAAGCATACCTGATATATATTTTTAATCTGAGAAAAGTTAAGTGTAGGAAAAAATAAATAAATTAAATAAGATGGTATATGAATGTTATTATTTTATAAACCACCAAAAAATTCTGTAGAGATAGGTGGTGTATACAGTGACAAAGATTTTCTGATAAGGGAAGATACCAAAAAACCTAAGACTAAACAAAACTAGTACAGAAGTATGGCCCTGCTCCAAAGAGCTTATAGCCTACAGGTTAAGGGTGCAGGAACATAAGGTTTGGAGTAGCTTGTCATATGGATTGTAGTATTGAGTCAAAGTTCAAGATTTTTTTTGGGTAGGTTGAAAAACAGGAGAGATGGTAAGCCTCTCTTAATAGGTGGATTTTCAAAGAGTGTGTCTTAAGCTATTCAAGGTTGGAGGTAGTCTGATGGAGGGGGGTAGAGAGTTCCAGAGGTCAGGAGCAAGCACGTGAGAAATCTTGGAGGCAAGAGATGGATGTAGAGCTAATAGATCAACTTCTGACTGACGTCTCTCAACTCCTAAGAGGGTGGCTCCGGATGTATTTAGAGATGAGGAAATCTAGTTGGGCGTCAGGCTGTTGAGTTCTTTATACGTTAAGTGTAATACATTGAATTGTGTTCTAGAGTGAATGGGGAGCCAGTGTAGGGACTGGCAGAGAGGAGCAGCATAGTTAGACCAGCGACTTAGGTGGATGAGTCTTGCTGAAGCATTCATTATAGACTAGAGGGGGTAGAGGCGGTGTTTGGGAAGGCTATTTAGAAGTAGTTTGCAGTAGTCCATGCATGACAAAATTAGTGAATTAATTAGCATTTTTTTTCTTGAGTAAGGACATCAAGATTTGGGAAGAGCTTGAATATGTGGAGTGAATGTGAGTTCAGAGTCAAGTGTGACCCCAAGACAGCAGACTTGGGGTGAGGTGTTGAGAATAGTCTCCAACTGTAAGAGATATGTTGATGGGTATGTTAGTCACCTAAGATAAGAGAAGGTACGTTACAAGAGAGGAAATATGGGAGCCTTGCTTCAAAGTGGTCTACAAATTTTGATGCTTGCCCAGGAGGCCGATAGATAACAGCAACACGGAGAGCTACAGGGGAGAAGAGGCAAATAGCATGAACTTCAAATGATGAGAAAGAAAGGGAGAAGGGTGAATTAATGCAGTGGAATGTAGTGTGGAGACAGAAGGATGCCTACTCCTTGTCTTTTTCCTGGCCTGGGAGTGTGACTGAAGTGCAGGCCAACGTTGGACAGAGAGGTCACAGCAGTTGTTAGTGGAGGAGAGCCAAGTTTCCGTGAGGGCTAACAGATTAAGTGATTATGAAATGAATAGGTAGTGTATCAAAGTGAGCTTGTTGTACACATATTGTGCGTTCTAAAGGGCACAAGAGAATTGTGGCGTGTTAGAAGTGGTTAGTGATATAGAGAGGGTTATGTGGGTACGGTTTTGGAGGTGTCAATCATGGAAGTGAGCAGAAAGAGACAAAAGGTGGACCTGGGTTTGGGGAGACATCCCCCAGCTACAAGGAGAAGAAAGATGGTAAAAAAAGATGAGATTTGTGTTTTTTGTGAGTATATCAGTGGAGCATGGTTTCCTGGATGATGAGATAGGAATATAATTCATGTGTATTGTAAAGGGAAGTGGATAGAAGAGAGATTAGTTTGAGTGTTGTTTGTTAAAGGATAAGCTTTGACTTTAAGGATAAGGGAAGATAAGGTAAAGGTAGAAAGGATAAAGTGTATCATTTTTAACTGACAGAGGAAATTTATGGAGATTAGAAATAAGAAAGTACCTATTTATAAATTGTCTACTCCACATTTAACTCCCAAAACACTTATAAACTCCACATTTAAAGGGACATGAAACCCACAATTTTTCTTTCATGTTTCAGATAGAAAATACAATTTTAAACAACTTTCCAATTTGATTCTATTATTTAATTTGCTTCCTTCTCTTCTTATCCTTTGCTGAAAGGTTTATCCAGGCAAGTGCATGAGCAGCAGAGATTCTAGTTTCTATCTGTTGATTGGGGTGGCTGCATATATATATACCTATTGTGATTTGGCTCACCCATGTGTTCAGTTAGAAACCATTAGTGCATTGCTGCTCCTTCAAAAAATGATACCAAGAGAATAAAACAAATTAGATAATAGAAGTAAAT
>NC_069499.1:183518532-183596032 GCF_027579735.1 Bombina bombina | reverse complement strand
AACATATAATTTTAAACGACTTTACCATTTATTTCTATGATCAATTTTGTTTCATTCTCTTGGTATCCTTTATTGAAAGAGCAGTAATGCACTACTGGGAACTAGCTGAATACACCTGTAAGCCATTGATAAGAGGTACATATGTGCAGTTACCTATCTGCATCTAGCTACCATCTCTTGAGCCTACCTACTTCTGTTTTTCAACAAAGAATACCAAGAGAATGGAGCAAATTAGATAACGGCAGTAAACTGGAAAGTTGTTTAAACATGTATGCTCCATCTGAATCATGGAAAAAAATGGGATTCATGTCCCGTTAAAGGGACACTAAATCCAACATTTTTCTGTCATGATTCAGATAGAGAATACAATTTTAAACATTCCAATTTATTTCTATTATCTAATTTGCTTCATTCTTCAGATATTCTATGTTAAAGAAATAGCAATGCACATGGGTGAGCCAATCACACAAGGCATCTAAGTGCAGCTACCAATCAGCAGCTACTGAGCATATCTAGATTGGCTTTTCAGCAAAGAATATCAAGAGAATGAAGCAAATTAGATAATGGAAGTAAATTAGGAAGCTGATTAAAATGGCATACTCGTTCTAAATCATGAAAGAAAAAAATGTGGGTTTCATGTCCCTTTTAATATTGGATATCTGGTAGGCTAGAGAACGCATACCGAACCTCACCCCTAGCCATTCTCAGAGGCCTCTCTTGTGGTTCCATAAGGATCTGTGGAGTAAGCCATGATTTTCCGCTTAATCCGCATCTGAAATAAACAAACTATCCATTTCTGTTCTGTTGTGTTTTTGTGTGTGAAATCCATGTGGGAGTTAGAGTATAGGGCTGATTTGATGAAACAGGGTTTCAAATGTCACCTTTGTTGTTACTGGATTAGGTAGTATTTAACTAGCTTTAAATATCCAAAAACATAAATTTGTAGAATGACATTCAAATTTAGCATTCTTTATTCTTCCAGTAATTGAAATGAGTAAGATGAGAAAATGTTTTGTTGAAATTCATGTGCTGATTTTTTTCTTCTTTAATATCTAATGTAATAATTTTAAGAGCATTTCTGATTTGTCAATGTATGCTGCCTAGTACGCCTCTAATTGTTTATAGAAGCCTTTTTTATGTTGGTGCCATATAAAATGTGTGTTTGTCATGTAATATATATGTTGTAATTACTGTACCATGGCAGGAAGTTTTCACAGCCCACTAAATAAGTAAAATTAACCAAGCTTAAAGGGACGAGATACTCCAATACTCATATAACTGCATGTAATAGTCACTACTATAAAGACAAATTATCACAGATGGTGATCTAAAAATCCAGTATAAAAACTTAGAAGCTCCTAGTTTAGCACTGTTGATGAGGTTAAGCTGCAACACCCAGTGAAAGGGGCTGGGATAACATGAACAGCAGACCCCCCCCCCCCCCCCCTTGCAAATGAAAAGACAGATTATACAAACAAAAGCCGCAAGAATCAGTGTATGTCTAAAACTTTTGGGTTTGGTTAGGAGTCTTAAAATCAGCAAAATGTTATTAAAAAAAATAAGTAAGCAAACCTTTACATTGTTACAAAAACACTCCCAGATGGGCTATATAAATGGATCAGCTACAAAACATTTATGCAAATAAAAATCTAGTGTACAATGTTCCTTTTTAAATGTGTTGCTTCTGGCTTTGATTTGCAGACATATTTGGGTTCTCCTTGATTGTCCTTAATTGCTTTTGTTTTTTCTTATATTGATGTGTAAATATTCATAATCCATAACCGTAAACATAATTATCTAGTATTGTCTTGCTTAATAAATCACTATTAGGTTTAGATTAAAAGTGTGACCAGAAATGTACCTTTTAACGGTTACATAATTTGTTCCTATTATCGATGTCTTGCTGTATTGCTTTAATGGGCGGGCAGTACTTCTACTCCAGCTACTTACTGTATTTTTGCTGCAAAAATAATCATTAAATGCGAATACCTTTCTGAACCTTATTAACTATTGTATGACTAAGTGGAACTATGATATCATTCACATTTTATAGTGCACCTGTGTTCAATAAATAATTATTTTACTTGAAAGAAATGTGAATGTTTTTGTGGAGAATTGTTGTATGGAATTATATAATCAGCAGTGTGCACCTGTTTTTTTTTTTCTTTTTCCCATCTAGGTAAATTCACACCTTCTCTCTATGAAACTGGTGGCTGTGATATGTCCCTAGTAAATTTTGAGCCCACTGCAAGGAGAACATCAAATAACCTCTGGTTGGTTGTATCCTATTTCTGTCAATTTAAATAATGTTTTTCTTATAATAAAATGTGAATATTAGTAGATTCAAATTGAACCGTGCTATCTACATTCCATAAATAACCAAATGAAATGCACAATATAGATTTTATTTTTTTGTAAAGATTATAGTTGTCTTCTGTTGTGACTGAATGCAATTGTCCAATGTTTGCTGCAGGTTGCTAAATAGCAGCAGTTCTACCCCTATCTGCTTTCACTTGATAAATTAGCGCAGTCATTTATCAAGGGCTTCTATACAATAATAGTGAACATTTCTTTCATGTAATTGGCAAGAGTCCATGAGCTAGTGACGTATGGGATATACATTCCTACCAGGAGGGGCAAAGTTTCCCAAACCTTAAAATGCCTATAAATACACCCCTCACCACACCCACAATTCAGTTTTACAAACTTTGCCTCCCATAGAGGTGGTGAAGTAAGTTTGTGCTAGATTTCTACGTTGATATGCGCTTCGCAGCAGGCTGAAGCCCGGTATTCCTCTGAGTGCAGTGAATGTCAGAGGGATGTGAAGAGAGTATTGCCTATTTGAATACCATGGTCTTCCTCTAGGGGATCTATTTCATAGGTTCTCTGTTATCGGTCGTAGAGATTTCTTTTCCTACCTCCCTTTTCAGATCGACGATATACTCTTATATACCATTACCTCTACTGATTCTCGTTTCAGTACTGATTTGGCTATCTACTATATGTAGATGAGTGTCTTAGGGTAAGTAAGTCTTATTTTATTTATGACACTCTAAGCTATGGTTTGGCACTTTATATGTAAAGTTCTAAATATATGTTTTATACTTTGCCATGATTCAGGTCAATCAGTTTATTTTCCTTCATTCAGACTGTCAGTTTCATTTTTTGGGAAAATGCATATGAATATAAAATATTTTTCTTACCCAATATTTTTATTCTTCTTCTAAATTGCGGGCTTATAGGCTTGCGGGTGCAAAAAATGCTACAATTTATTGCGTCATTTTTGGCGCAAGACTTTTTTGATGTTTGTTTGATGTCAATGACGGCATTTCCGGCGTCGTAGTTGACGCCGGAAGTTTTCACGTAGTTGCGTCATTTTTGACTCGTGTTTGTTGCAGATGTTTTTGGCGCCCAAAAATATGTGGGCGTCATTCTTGGCGCCAGTTTTTTTCACATTACTTCAGTCTCACTTTTCAGTTGCTTCTGGTTTCTAGAGGCTTGTTCTGTTTTGCATTTTTTCCCATTCCTGAAACTGTCATTTAAGGAATTTGATAATTTTGCTTTATATGTTGTTTTTTCTATTACATATTGCAAGATGTCACAACCTGACCCTGGATCTGAATCTACTTCTGGAAAGACGCTGCCTGATGTCGGTTCTACCAAAGCTAAGTGCATTTGTTGTAAACTTTTGGTAACTGTTCCTCCGGCTGTAGTTTGTGTTAGTTGTCATGATAAACTATCAAACGCAGATAATATTTCCATTAGTAATTATTAATTACCTGTTGTTGTTCCATCAACATCTAATGTTCAGGATGTTCCTGTTAATGTAAAATAATTTGTTTCTAATTCTATTCGGAAGGCTTTGTCTGTTATACCTCCTTCTAGTAAACGTTAAACGTCTTTTCAAACTTCTCATAAATCAGATGAATTTTTAAGTGACCGCCATCATTCTGACTTATCTATTTCTGATGAGGATCTATCTGGTTCAGAGGATTCTACCTCAGATATTGACACTGATAAATCTTCATATTTGTTTAAAATGGAGTTTATTCGTTCTTTACTAAAAGAAGTGTTGATTGCATTAGATATGGAGGAGTCTAGTCCTCTTGATATTAAAACTAGTAAGCGTTTAAATTCGGTTTTTAAACCTCATGTAGTTATTGCAGAAGTTTTTCCAGTTCCTGATGCTATTTCAGAGGTAATTTCTAGGGAATGGAATAGTCTGGGTACTTCATTTACTCCTTCTCCAAGGTTTAAGAAATTGTACCCTTTGCAGTCTGATAGATTAGAGTTTTGGGAGAAAATCCCCAAAGGTGATGGGGCTATCTCTACTCTTGCTAAACGTACTACTATTCCTACGGCAGATAGTACTTCTTTTAAGGATCCTTTAGATAGGAAGCTTGAATCCTTTCTAAGGAAGGCTTATTTATGTTCAGGTAATCTTCTTAGACCTGCTATTTCTTTGGCCGATGTTGCAGCAGCTTCCACTTTCTGGTTGGAGGCTTTAGCACAACAGGTGTCAGATCATAATGTTTATAGCATTGTTAAACTTCTTCAACATGCTAATAACTGTTTGTGATGCCATTTTTGATATCATTAGGGTTGATGTCAGGCATATGTCTTTAGCTATTTTAGCTAGAAGAGCTTTATGGCTTAAAGTGAAGGTAAAGTTAAGTATATCTCACAATATTCTAACACTTATCACCCACATTTAATGAGTTTCATTCATCAATTTTTTAAATTTTAATTATAAATCAAGTTATTGCCGTTTTTAATCACAATTTTTTGCTATTGAAATTCAACCCGTAAAATATATATTTTTTTCCCCTATGGTCACGTTTTTTTGCAAGCCTATTGAAATGCTGGCCGTTAGGCGGCCGTCAAATAACGTCATCCGCCTCATATGGTATTGTTATGTGATTCTTTTTGTCAGGATATGATATCATATATATCACTTTTCAGCAAGGAAATGACTGACACATTACACAGGTTTTCACAATCTTATAATAACAATAATGGTTTATTCTGCAACATAATCATGGAAACAAAATACCACAAACCACTATTCATACTTATAACACTCTATGCAATTGCAATGCTTATATAAACAATTCTAGATACAACTATCTATACAGTTTTCAGTTACATTTAGTTGCCTGCGCAACGACTGATAACAATCTTATGTTTTATTACCACTAAAACAAGTCTAGCTAGTTTTAAACAATCAAATTAATACATCACCGTGATCTCTGTTTGCATCATCCTATCCTGCCGCTTCTGGGGCGCAATGGGAGGGGACATCTGGGCAATCTTTGGACCAGGAGAAAAGCAGGCGATCAGCGGGAAAAAACAACACCGAGGATGCGTCCATCCATGGGTCCCAAAAATACACTCAAATACACACACCACAAATACTCAGACTCTCAGACTGACTCAGACATCAGACATGACAATCAATACAATCAGACAATGATCAGATTGCCTAGATGTACCCCTCTTTATACTGTTCACTTGTGTAACAGTTTTGGCGCAACTCCACAGATCCTGAGACCGCACCCTCTGAGATTGGCCCTGGCCCAAGACATCTGGCCAGTCTGTCTTTAGCCTCAACCAAGCTTATCAGGGCATACCCAGGTACTATCTCTGACGTATTCCTAAACTGCAATGCCGTCATCTTTAGTTTCAAACAAACATGTTTTTTCTGCCTAACATTAATTATGTGGTCTTATGCAGTTACTTTTGTCAAATACATCAATAATAGGTTTAACAATCTTTCCATAGATATAATTAATAGCTAAACATCAATAATGGCTTTATTACTTAGCCTATTGCAATTAATATTACTTAGCCTATTGCACTTAATAATAATTAACAATATTACCATGGCATTAGCCCCTATACCAAGGTGTTCCTTAATGTCAGTAAGTGACCCCTGCCAAGGTTACACCCTTGTTCTGTCTGGGTTTTGACTTCTTATCATCAGCATCCATCGGTTGTTTACCACTTGTAGCATGACTTAGCAAAATTCAGTGTCATCTACTTGAAGTTAATTAATGTCTTTTACTCTGTTAAAGGCACACTCTCTTAAAGGCAAAGTCACACCAGTTAGTGCAAGTGTCTTATGCTCACACTCTCTTAAAGGCAACACAAGTTTAAGCAAGTGTCATATGAGCAATTACTGCACCCACTTTCCTTACAGGTATGCGCATGCGTTGCTCATCTTTTGGACTTCATGCCCCAGAAGTCTGTGCGGTTGCAGAGCCTCTGAGCTGACCTCAGAAATACACGCTGACAGCTGCTCAGCACTATGCCGAGGGCACGGAGAGGCAACAAGTGAATTAAAAATAAAAGTAGGAGCCGCAGTGAGCTAAGGGGAAAGCGGCTAACAATTATAAGCCCGGGGAATTTAGAGACAAGTGGCTGGGGATTTGTGAATGTGTTAACACATATGCGCATGCGCAGTGCGAGGGATACTCGTGAATGCGCATTGTTGGTTCTCTATGCCATCGACACAGTAAAACAAGGAAATGGCTGTTGGGAGGAGTCAGGGACCAAACGGTAGGGAAAAATAAAATTTATTTATTATATATTTATATAATCCTTTGGGGAAAATTAGTTAGCGACTAAGTTATTTAGACTATGAGTAACTTATTAGAGTATACATATTTGTAAAACTTTACCTTCACTTTAAATCCTGGAATGCAGATATGACTTCTAAGTCAAGATTTCTTTCTCTTTCTTTCCAAGGTAATTATTTGGTTCTCAGTTGGATTCTATAATTTCAACTGTTACTGGGGGGAAGGGAGCTTTTTTGCCTCAGGATAAAAAATCTAAGAGTAAATATAGGGCTGCTAATAGTTTTCGTTCCTTTCATCAGAATAAGGAACAGAAGCCTGACCCTTCCCCTAAAGGAACGGTTTCCGTTTGGAAACCTTCTCCAGTCTGGAATAAATCCAAACCTTTTAGGAAATCAAAACCAGCTCCCAAGTCCGCATGAAGGTGCGACCCTCATTCCAGCACAGATGGTAGGGGGCAGGTTAAGATTTTTCAAAGATGTTTGGATCAGTTCGATTCAAAATCATTGGATTCAGAACATTGTTTCTCAAGGGTACAGAATAGGTTTCAAGATAAAGACCGCCTGTGAGAAGATTCTTTCTCTCACGCATTCCAGTAAACCCAGTAAAAGCTCAGGCTTTTCTGAAATGTGTTTCAGACCTGGAGTCAGCTGGGGTAATTGTGCCAGTTCCAGATCTGGAACGGGGCCTGGGGTTTTATTCAAATCTGTTCATTGTACCGAAGAAAGAGAATTCTCTCCGACCAGTTCTGGATCTAAAACTATTGAATCGTTATGTAAGGATACCAACATTCAAAATGGTGACTATAAGGACTATTCTGCCTTTTGTTCAGCAAGAGCATTATATGTCTACAATAGACTTACAGGATGCATATCTTCATATTCCAATTAATCCAGATCACTATCAGTTCCTGAGATTCTCTTTTCTAGACAAGCATTACCAGTTTGTTGCTCTTCCGTTTGGCCTAGCAACAGCTCCAAGGATCTTTTCAAAGGTTCTCAGTGCCCTTCTCTCTGTAATCAGAGAACAGGGTATTGCGGTATTTCCTTATTTGGACGATATCTTGGTACTTGCTCAGTCTTTACATTCTGCAGAATCTCATACGAATCAACTTGCGTTGTTTCTTCAAAGACATGGTTGGAGGATCAATTTACCAAAGAGTTCCTTGATTCCTCAGACAAGGGTAACCTTTTTGGGTTTCCAAATAGATTCAGTGTCCATCACTTTGTCTCAAACAGAAAAGAGACGTCTGAAATTAGTTTCAGCTTGTCGAAACCTTCAGTCTCAATCATTCCCTTCGGTAGCTTTGTGCATGGAAATTCTAGGTCTCATGACTGCTGCATCGGACACGATCCCTTTTGCTCGTTTTCACATGAGACCTCTCCAGCTTTGTATGCTAAACCAATGATGTAGGGATTATACAAGGATATCACAATTAATATCCTTAAATCCCAATGTTCGTTCTTCTCTGGCTTGGTGGTTGGATCACCATCGTTTAATTCAAGGGGCCTCTTTTGTTCGTCCAACCTGGACTGTGATCTCAACAGATGCGTGTCTTTCAGGTTGGAGAGCTGTATGGGGATCTCTGACAGCGCAGGTGGTTTGGGAATCTCAGGAGGCGATATTACCAATCAACATTTTGGAACTCCGTGCGATTTTCAGAGCTCTTCAGTTCTGGCCTCTTCTGAAGAGAAAATCGTTTATTTGTTTTTAGACAGACAATGTCACAACCGTGGCGTATGTCAATCATCAAGGTGGGATTCGCAGTCCTCAGGCTATGAAAGAGGTATCTCGGATACTTGTATGGGCGAAATCCAGCTCCTGTCTAATTTTTGCGGTTCACATCCCAGGTATAAACAATTGGGAAGCGGATTATCTCAGTCGCCAGACGTTACATACGGGCGAATGGTCTCTTCACCCAGAGGTATTTCTTCAGATTGTTCAAATCTGGGGACTTCCAGAAATAGATCTGATGGCTTCTCATCTAAACAAGAAACTTCCCAGGTATCTGTCCAGAACCAGGGATCCTCAGGCGGAAGCAGTGGACGCGTTGTCACTTCCTTGGAATTTTCAACCTGCCTATATCTTTCCCCCTCTAGTTCTTCTTCCAAGAGTGATTTCCAAAATTCTAATGGAGCGTTCGTTAGTACTGCTGGTGGCTCCAGCATGGCCACACAGGTTTTGGTATGCGGATCTCGTTCGGAAGGCCAGTTGCCAACCTTGGACACTTCCGTTAAGGCCAGACCTTCTTTCTCAATGCCCATTTTTTCTGATTCAGTGATTAATACTATGTTACAGGCTCGTAAATCTGTATTTAGAAAGATTTATTACCAAGTTTGGAAGTCTTACATTTCTTGGTGTTCTTCTCATAAATTCTCTTGGCATTCTTTTAGAATTCCTAGAATTTTACAGTTTCTTCAGGATGGTTTGGAAAAAGGTTTGTCTGCAAGTTCCTTGAAAGGACAAATCTCTGCTCTTTCTGTTCTTTTTCACAGAAAGATTGCTAATCATCCTGATATTCATTGTTTTGTACAGGCTTTGATTTGTATTAAGCCTGTCATTAAGTCAATTTCTCCTCCTTGGAGTCTTAATATGGTTCTGAGGGCTTTACAGGCTCCTCCGTTTGAACCTATGCATTCTCTGGATATTAAATTACTTTCTTGGAAAGTTTTGTTCCTTTTGGCCATCTCTTCTGCTAGAAGAGTTTCTGAGTTATCTGCTCTTTCTTGTGAATCTTCTTTTCTGATTTTTCATCAGGATAAGGCGGTGTTGCGGATTTCATTTAATTTTTTACCTAAGTTGTGAATTCTAACAACATTAGTAGAGAAATTGTTGTCCCTTCTTTATGTCCTAATCCTAAGAATTCTCTGTAGAGATCTTTATATTCTTTGGATGTAGTAAGAGCTTTGAAATATTATGTTGAAGCTACTAAAGATTTCAGAAAGACTTATAGTCTATTTATTATGTTTTCTGGTTCTAGGAAAGGTCAGAAGGCTTCTGCCATTTCTTTGGCGTCTTGGTTAAAGTCTTTAATTCATCATGCTTATGTGGAGTCGGGTAAAACCCCGCCTCAAAGGATTATGGCTCATTCTACTAGGTCAGTTTCTACTTCCTGGGCTTTTAGGAATGAAGCTTCTGTTGATCAGGTTTGCAAAGCAGCAACTTGGTCTTCTTTGCATACTTTTACTAAATTCTACCATTTTGATGTGTTTTCTTCTTCAGAAGCAGTTTTTGGTAGAAAAGTACTTCAGGCAGCTGTTTCAGTTTGATTCTTCTGCTTATAATTTCATTTTTTTTCATTATGTGATTAAAGATTTTTGATTTGAGTTGTGGATTATTTTTTCAGCGGAATTGGCTGTCTTTATCTTATCCCTCCCTCTCTAGTGACTCTTGCGTGGAAGTTCCACATCTTGGGTATCTGCTATCCCATACGTCACTAGCTCATGGACTAATTACATGAAAGAAAACATAATTTATGTAAGAACTTACCTGATAAATTCATTTCTTTCATATTGGCAAGAGTCCATGAGGCCCACCCTTTTCGTGGTGGTTATGATTTTTTTGTGTAAAGCACAATTATTCCAATTCGTTGTTTGATGCTTTCGCTCCTTTCTTATCACCCCACTTCTTGGCTATTCGTTAAACTGAATTGTGGGTGTGGTGAGGGGTGTATTTATAGGCATTTTGAGGTTTGGGAAACTTTGCCCCTCCTGGTAGGAATGTATATCCCATACGTCACTAGCTCATGGACTCTTGCTAATATGAAAGAAATGAATTTATCAGGTAAGTTCTTACATAAATTATGTTATCTTATTCTGTAGTGTACAACTTGTTTTAAAAGGTCAAACAATTCTTGGTTTTGTGTTTAAAAAAAAATACACATTTTTTTCCACACTCCCCAGAGAAGCCAAAAAGCAAAATCTGTTGTCTATTCTTTTTTCCCCCACCAAAGGATAGTAAGTCAACAAGATCACCACATGTGGGATATGCTTTCCCTTTGTACAAGGAGGAGGCAAAACACCCCTACAATCTAGAGCTTTGCTCCACCCCATTTCATAGGACACCCCTAATCAGATTGAAGGTCTCTTATGTTATCAATAGGGGTTTTCTAAACGATCAATAGACCCATATGCCTCCTAAGTGTGCTAAGCCGGGAAATGAAAATCTTTTACCAGTGGGACATCACAAGTCCTTTAGCAAAATGGGAACTAAACCTACAATATGTATTACTGCTCATTGTATGAGGGTATTGGCTACTTCTTGGGCCTTTTAAAGGGACAGTAAACACCTTTTAATTAGAAGACATTTCCTTTCTGTTGCTATAGAATAACATATCGGCCAAGTCTAAACATTTTTAAAACAAATTAACATCCTTTTTTCTGCAATAAGTTTTCACTGGCTAAACTACCCACCATTTGCATTATTTGGAGCAGCCAATCTGGGCTTTAGTCAGCAGACTACCAGGCTGGCCACGATCATAAAGTTAGTATAACATGCATCTGTTTGTAGTTAACCATTAAATCCAATTTGCAACATATATCTAGTAGAGTTGTAACTTGAAATGCACCCTGCTGACTTCTCATGGCTGAGTATTAGAAAAGGGGACAAAAGAAATAATGATATATTGCAAAGTAGTTCACTATGTATAAATAAACATTTTATATACAAATATCAAGGTGTTAACATTCCCTTTTAAGAATGATGCTTCTTTGGAACAGATTTGCAAAACAGCTACTTTCTTCAAGTTCTATCGTTTTGGCATCTTTGCCTATGCTGAAGAAGCTTTTGACAGTAAAACACTGATCTGTTGAGCCTGCCTACCTGTATTTGTCCTGCCATATCCAATGGTGACCTCATGCAACTAACTGCTTGAGTATTTGATCAACAATGCAATCATATTGTGGAGTCTCAGCATCCTTAAACAGAAAACAAAATATACGTTTACCTGATAATTTATCTCAAGATTGTAAGATTCTATAGAGCTTGCGGTTTTAATACAGCTGGTGGAAGGACTTGTTTTATACTTTTTTCCAGCTTTGGACCTTTCCTATATTTCTAGATTTTGTTATTTACTTAGCCATATGTATAACTGAAAGGATTAAGAGAGTACTGTGAATAATGTAAGTAAATATCTAGAATTTAGCAGTGTGTTGCCTTTTCCTAGAGAATACGGACGTATAGCCCAAATGTAGTGATCTTGTGGACTCTCACTATCCTGATGGAAATGTATCTTGTATTTCTTTTAAATGCTGCAAATCAATAGATCTGTATGCAAATAGTTTGTAGCATGTTCAACTTAAGGACAGACTAACAATATGCAATGCACAGTTTTTAGTATTATTGAAACCCACCCCCCTGTCGGTATATTGTTTTGCCAGCTAGGCAGGCAATACACAGAGAAGATAGCAGCTGCCTTCTCTGTTAAACTTAAGTTTGCTAATTAAAGGTTATCATTTAGTTTAGAATGATGGCGGTTTTTAAGGGAACCTGGTAAATAATTATAAATCTGCAGATAATATTGAGGGTGAGATGGAGGGGACACTTTTTTATAGTCCCTGTTTACCCCCATAAAATGAAGAGTAGTATGAGACCACATTCTAGAAAGAGGAGAGAAAATAGGCAAGGGCAAAAGAGAAAGGTGACAGTGAATAGAAAGGACAAAGTCAGGAAAGAGGTGAGGGACATCTGAGAAAGGAAGAGGGGAGTGAGAGGAAGCAGACAGGAAAGAGGGGAGATTAAAAGGAGAGAGAAAATAGGGTAGAGAGAAAGGAGAGAGATGATAGTGAAAAGAGACAAGAAATAAGAAAATTGAGATAGCGAAAAACAGGTTAAAGGTTAAAGTGAACACACAAAGGGAATAGGGGACTGTGGGAGAAACTGAGCATAGAGTGAAAGGTAAAAGTGTGATGAGGTTGACTGGAGTAGAAGACAGTAAAAGATTGAAGAGATAATCCATTTTAGCTGCTGGAGTGTAATTAATTATTTACAAACAGCTTCTTTTACCTTTTATTTTGTCTTTTTTGCCTGTTGAAACTGCCACCTATACTGAAAATATGAATACAGCGGTGTTCTCTTTTAGAAAAGCAGAGTAAACCGCAATGATCAACCTCCTATTGAGGGTGGAAGAGAGATTTTTGTATGTTAAATAGCTGGTTTAGTTCATTGAACTGCTCCAACCATAATTAGCATTTCAATCTTAACTATTGGCATTTGTGTATAAAGAGATAACCTGAGCAGGTTTTTCTATTTCTGCAGGCTCATCCCATTTATATGGGTATGTTTTCAAGAACAATAGGTTATCGTTTTATCTTCTATTTCAAATACAAAAATAACCTAAAATACCTATTTCTTTCCTAGGATATGGAGAGTCCACAATGTCATTCAATTACTATTATTATTATACTTTATTTATGAAGCGCCAACATATTCCGCAGTGCTGTCCATGGATACAATTCATTTAAATAAAACAATACAGGACAAAATTTAGAAACACATACAGGAGGGATTGAGGGCCCTATTCCCATGGGAACTATATCACTCCTGGCCAGCAGGAGAAGGCAAAGAGCACCACAGCACAGCTGTTAAGTGTCACTTCCCTACCCATAATCCCCAGTCATTCTCTTTGCCTCTGTCAATGGAGGAGGTGAAGTTTGGTGTCTGAAGAAATTAATCCTTTGTCGGGTACGCTTCAATGGCAACCTGCAGTTTGTATTGCCACAGTAGCAAGTGCGGCATCTTATTGGTGCAACGCCTTTTCTGAATCCATTTTAGTAGACTCCGTTGGAGGAGATCCAAGATAGGATTAAGGCTCTCAAACTAGCCAATTTCTTTATTTCTGATGCTAACATGCAAGTTATTAGACTGGGAGCCAAGATGTCGGGCTTCAATGTCCTAGCCCGCAGGGCATTGTGGCTAAAATCTTGTTCAGCTGATGTTACCTCTAAGTCCAAGCTTCTGGTGCTTCCTTACAAGGTGAAGACCTTGTTCGGTCCTGGTCTGGCAGAAATAATTTCTGATATTACGGGTGGAAAGGGGTCTTTTCTACCGCAAGACAAGAAGAACAGACTCAAAGGACATCAAAGTAATTTTTGTTCCTTTCATAACTTCAAAGGTCAAGTGTCTTCCTCTCCCGCTTCCAAGCAAGAGCAGTCTAAATCTTCTTGGAAGCCTAATCAGTCTTGGAATAAGGTGAATCAATCAAAGAAACCCTCAGCTGAGTCTAAGTCAGCATGAAGGGTCGACCCCGGTCCGGGATCGGATCAAGTGGGGGGCAGACGTTCCCTATTTTGTCAAGCGTGAAGACGAGATGTCCCAGATCCTTGGGCTGTGGACATAGTATCTCAGGGTTACAAAATAGAATTCAAAACTTTCCCTCCCAGGGGCAGATTCCACCTCTCAACAGTATCTGCAGAGAGAGAGAGGCATTCTTGAACTGCGTTCAGGACCTTTCCTCCCTGGGAGTGATTGTTCCAGTAAGGGAACAGGGTCTAGGATTCTATTCAAATCTGTTTGTGGTGCCCCCAAAAAAGGGAACTTTTGACCCATTTTAAACCTAAAGTGCTTCAAGTTTCTCAGGGTACCGTCCTTCAAAATGGAAACTATCCGTTCCATACTTCCTTTGGTTCAAGAGGGTCAGTTCATGACGACCATAGGACGCGTATCTTCATGTTCCTATCCACAGGGATCATTACAAATTCCTGAGATTCGCCTTTCTAGACAAACACCTTCAGTTTGTGGCTCTTCTGTTTGGCCTTGCCACAGCTCCCAGAATTTTCTCAAAGGTTCTGGGGGCTTTTGTGGCAGTGATCAGGTCTCGGAGAATTGCAGTGGCGACCTATCTGGATGACATTGGTTCAGGCGTCATCTTTTCAACAAGCAAACTCTGTCTTTACTACCTTCCCACAGATAGAAAGGGAATCTGGGCAAGAGTTCCCTTGTTCCAGCTACAATGGTAGTTTTCGTGGGGCCATAATAGATTCCCTATCTCTGAAAAATTTTCTGACGCTGGTCAGAAAATCCAGAATTCTCTCCTCTTGCCTCTCTCTACAGTCTACTATTCGGCCATCAGTGGCTCAATGTACGGAGGTAATTGGTCTGGTCGCTTCCATGGGCATCATTCCCTTTACTTGATTCCTTTTGAGAGCTCTGCAATTTTGCTTGCTCAGGCAATGGAATGGAGAACATTCGGATCTGTCTCAGAGGATAGATCTAGACCAGTTGACGAGACTCTCTCCCGTGGTGGCTTTCTCGGGACCATCTGTCTCAGGGCACATACTTCTTGAGACCTTTCTGGGTGATTGTGACCACGGACCCCAGCCTGCTAGGCTGTGGAGCAGTCTGGGACTCTTTAAAGGCGCAGGAACTGTGGACTCGGGAGGAGTCTGCTCTTCCCATAAACATCTTGGAATTCAGATGTACAATGCTCTAATGGGCATCAATTGCCCGGTTTATCAGTTTTCA
This sequence comes from Bombina bombina, assembly GCF_027579735.1. Lineage (NCBI taxonomy): Eukaryota > Metazoa > Chordata > Amphibia > Anura > Bombinatoridae > Bombina > Bombina bombina. The sequence goes on along the minus strand of NC_069499.1, from coordinate 183,580,997 downwards.
GTCGGACAACATCACCTTAGTGGCTTACATCAACTCAGAGTTCCTTAGCCATGAAGGAGGTGGCACAGATTATTTAGTGGGCGGAAGCGCACAATTGTTGCCTATCTGCCATCCACATTCCTGGAGTGGACATCTGGGAAGCGGATTTCCTGAGCTTAGTTCTGTCTAAGCATGGATTTTTTGAGTTGGTCATTGAGACCATGATCCTGGCTCTCAAGCCTGTTACTCTAAAAAATTTAACATAAGGTATGGCATAAATACCTTTATTGGTGTGAATCTAAGGGCTATTTTTGGAGTAGGGTCAGAATTCCTAGAATTTAGTTTTTTCTCCAGGAACGTCTGGAGTAAAGGGTTGTCAGTCAGTGCTCTTTAAGGTCAGATTTCTGTTTTATCTATTTTGTTACACAAGCATCTGACCTGTGTTTAAAACTGTTGCTCCTCCTTGGAGCCTTAGTCTTGTTCTTAAAGTTTAGCAGCAGGCCCTGTTTGATCCAATGCATTCCATAGATATTAAGTTGCTATCTCTTCTGCTTGGAGAGTTTTGAAACTCTCGGATTTGCAGTGTGATTCACCCTACCTTATCTTTTATGCGGATAGGGCGGTTCTTCGTACTAAATTGGGGTTTCTTCCTAAAGTGGTTTCGGATAGAAATATTAATCAGGAAATAGTTGTTCCCTCTCTCTGTCACAATCCTTCTCATAAAGAACGTCTATTGCACAACTTGGTTGTTGGGTGTGCTCTAAAATTCTACCTACAGGCGACTAAGGGTTTTCGCCAGTCTTCTGCCCTGTTTGTTTGTTTGTTTCTCAGGAAAGCGTAAGGGTCAAAAGGCTACTGCTACTTTTCTTTCCCTCTGGTTGAAGTATAATTCATTTTGCTTATGAGACTGCTGGACAGCAGCCTCCTGAGAGAATTACAGCTCATTCCACTTGGGCTGTCACCTCTTCTTGGGCTTTCAAAAATGAAGCTTCTGTGGAACAGATTTGCAAGGCTGCAACTTGGTCCTCTCAGCATACTTTTTCCACATTTTCCAAATTTGATACTTTTGCCTCGGCTGAGGCCTCTTTTGGGAGAAAGGTTCTTCAAGCGGTGGTGCCTTCTGTTTAGGTCTGCCTGTCTTGTTCTCCCTCCCTGTTCTTTCTGTGTCCTCTAGCTTGGGTATTGGTTCCCACTAGAAATTGAATAACGTTGTGGACTCTCCGTATCTTAGGAAACAAAATTTATGCTTACCTGATAAATTTCTTTCGGATATGGAGAGTCCACGACCCCACCCTTGATTAATACAGTTATTTTTTACTAAACCTCATGCACCTCTACACCTTTTGTTATTGCTTTTCCATTTCCCTTCGGTTGAATGACTGGGGATTATGTGTAGGGGAGTGACACTTAACAGCTTTGCTGTGGTGCTCTTTGCCTCCTCCTGCTGGCCAGGAGTGATATTCCCACTAGTAATTGAATGACGTTGTGGACTCTCCATATCCGGAAAGAAAGACATTTATCAGGCAAGCATACATTTTGTTTTCCCATGTATCTAATACTCCAGCTGGTTTAACCAGTAATTGGGACCACAAGGGATATGACATTTTACATTACAATAACCATTTAAGTGCGCATTCCACTTCAGTTACTTTCTACTCGAGAGAAAAGTTTGCTTTTTGAGAAGACTGCTTTACAATATTTAATTTACTTTATTTAATTTGGTTATTGAACAGAGGATTGAAAATGGCTATTTGCGACTTCAGTGCAAGAATTGCATCCAGAATATATTTTACAAAGTTGGACTTCTGTAATGTTCCTTTAAACAGCTACTTAGATTTGACTGTAATTTTTTGTTTTTCTTGTAAAGCTGTAAAGCAGGTTGTCTTTGTAATAATCAGTTTTGTAACTAATACGTTTATTCTATTTCTACAGTGACACAGATTCCCATGTCTCAAGTTCTACCTCAGTTCGATTCTACCCACATGATCTAGTAAGCTTTTTACGCTTAATTCAATATTCTTATTAAAAAATATTTTTACTCCCACACGTTTATATTATATTATATAGTTATATATTTTATATATATATATCTATCTATATATATATATCTATCTATATCTATATCTATATCTATATCTATATCTATATCTATCTATATCTATCTATATCTATCTATATCTATCTCTATCTCCTCTATCTCTATCTCCTCTATCTCTATCTCCTCTATCTCTATCTCCTCTATCTCTATCTCCTCTATCTCTATCTCCTCTATCTCTATCTCCTCTATCTCTATCTCTATCTCCTCTATCTCTATCTCCTCTATCTCTATCTCTATCTCCTCTATCTCTATCTCCTCTATCTCCTCTATCTCTATCTCTATCTCTATCTCTATCTCTATCTCCTCTATCTCTATCTCTATCTCTATCTCTATCTCTATCTCCTCTATCTCTATCTCTATCTCCTCTATCTCTATCTCTATCTCCTCTATCTCTATCTCCTCTATCTCCTCTATCTCTATCTCCTCTATCTCTATCTCCTCTATCTCTATCTCCTCTATCTCTATCATCTCTATCATCTCTATCATCTCTATCATCTCTATCATCTCTATCATCTCTATCATCTCTATCATCTCTATCATCTCTATCATCTCTATCTCTATCTCTATCATCTCTATCTCTATCTCTATCTCTCTATCTCTATCTCTATCATCTCTATCATCTCTATCATCTCTATCATCTCTATCTCTATCATCTCTATCATCTCTATCTCTATCTCTATCATCTCTATCATCTCTATCTCTATCTCTATCATCTCTATCTCTATCATCTCTATCTCTATCTCTATCATCTCTATCATCTCTATCTCTATCTCTATCATCTCTATCATCTCTATCTCTATCTCTATCATCTCTATCTCTATCATCTCTATCTCTATCATCTCTATCTCTATCATCTCTATCTCTATCATCTCTATCTCTATCATCTCTATCTCTATCATCTCTATCTCTATCTCTATCTCCTCTATCTCTATCTCTATCTCCTCTATCTCTATCTCTATCTCTATCTCCTCTATCTCTATCTCCTCTATCTCTATCTCTATCTCCTCTATCTCCTCTATCTCTATCTCTATCTCCTCTATCTCTATCTCTATCTCCTCTATCTCTATCTCTATCTCCTCTATCTCTATCTCTATCTCCTCTATCTCTATCATCTCTATCATCTCTATCTCTATCTCTATCATCTCTATCTCTATCATCTCTATCATCTCTATCATCTCTATCTCTATCTCTATCATCTCTATCATCTCTATCTCTATCTCTATCATCTCTATCATCTCTATCTCTATATCATCTCTATCATCTCTATCTCTATCTCTATCATCTCTATCATCTCTATCTCTATCTCTATCATCTCTATCTCTATCTCTATCTCTATCTCTATCTCTATCATCTCTATCTCTATCATCTCTATCTCTATCATCTCTATCTCTATCATCTCTATCTCTATCATCTCTATCTCTATCATCTCTATCTCTATCTCTATCTCCTCTACCTCTATCTCTATCTCTATCTCTATCTCCTCTATCTCTATCTCCTCTATCTCTATCTCTATCTCCTCTATCTCTATCTCTATCTCCTCTATCTCTATCTCTATCTCCTCTATCTCTATCTCTATCTCCTCTATCTCTATCTCTATCTCCTCTATCTCTATCTCTATCTCCTCTATCTCTATCTCCTCTATCTCTATCTCTATCTCCTCTATCTCTATCTCTATCTCCTCTATCTCTATCTCCTCTATCTCTATCATCTCTATCATCTCTATCTCTATCTCTATCATCTCTATCTCTATCTCTATCATCTCTATCATCTCTATCTCTATCTCTATCATCTCTATCTCTATCTCTATCATCTCTATCTCTATCTCTATCATCTCTATCTCTATCATCTCTATCATCTCTATCTCTATCTCTATCATCTCTATCTCTATCATCTCTATCTCTATCATCTCTATCTCTATCATCTCTATCTCTATCATCTCTATCTCTATCATCTCTATCTCTATCATCTCTATCTCTATCATCTCTATCTCTATCATCTCTATCTCTATCATCTCTATCTCTATCTCTATCATCTCTATCTCTATCTCTATCTCTATCATCTCTATCATCTCTATCATCTCTATCATCTCTATCTCTATCTCTATCATCTCTATCTCTATCATCTCTATCTCTATCATCTCTATCTCTATCTCTATCATCTCTATCTCTATCATCTCTATCTCTATCTCTATCATCTCTATCTCTATCATCTCTATCTCTATCTCTATCATCTCTATCTCTATCATCTCTATCTCTATCTCTATCATCTCTATCTCTATCATCTCTATCTCTATCTCTATCATCTCTATCTCTATCATCTCTATCTCTATCATCTCTATCTCTATCATCTCTATCTCTATCATCTCTATCTCTATCATCTCTATCTCTATATCGCGTTTGTTATTTAACGCAAAAGCAAAATAAGGTGTTAAAGGGGCGTAGAATTGCCAAAAGATGCTCTGTGTTAGATCTGTTTATTATTTCAATGTTGCTTGTGTTATAACTGTTTAAAGGGGCACTAAATACCTTGCAATTACAAGACATTTCTGTTGTGTTCCTATAGAATCAAATATTAGCCATGTCTTAACATATTTAAAACAAATTAATATCCTCTTTACTGCAGCATTTTTCAATAGCCAAACTCCACCTATCATTTGCTTTATTTGGATGAGCAACTCTGTGATTTAGGCCACAGACAACAAGACTAGTCACTAGCATAAAGTTAGTATAAAGTTAATTGTTTTGCAGTTGTTATCTGGTAAAGCCAAATAAGGACATATATGAAGTCGTTACCAAGGTGGATTTCACTTTCTGAGAATTTAGAAATTGCTCAAAAACATTTTAACTATATATCTGTATTGAAAATTAAACTGTTTTTTTTATTGCAATTTTCACCTCCCTCTTTAAGTGCATATTTAGAAATGCATATTTAGAAATCAATTATTTTATACAGATACTATTTTATGTTGCTAATGCTCTAATATTCTTTCAAGTAGTGTACATTTTAGTACACTCTATGGGCTCAATTTATCATCCACAGGTGTACACCGGTTACTTCTGTCAGCCTTACTATTGCACACGAGCGCTTAAGGGCAGGAGCTCTCAATCTCCCCAGTCAGGAGAGAAGGGAGATTGTGTTGGTTATGCAAAACTGGGGAATGGTTAATAAAGGGATTATATATATATATATTATTTTTTCTCTCTTAAATTTTCTTTTATTGAGGTTGTGCACCAATTTCAACAAGCAATTGAAAGTCATGATTCAGAGTTCAGGAATACAATTTAACAGCAGAATACATACAGAAGGTAGTAAAATGTGTACTTTGTAATATGATTGGCTACAGGAACTTTTTTTTATATAAATAGCATTTTCATGTGGGTGGTTACATCTGACCACTTGTGGGCCATTTGGTTGTGTATGTCGGCACTCTCCTGGTAGCCACTAGCTGAAATCTTTCGTACAGGGGGATGTATACGCGGGTTAGCACCGCTTGTATTAATATACTATAGGTGAGGGTTATAAATTCGCTAATGGTAAATATGATCCCCATGGAACCTGGCCATACTTATGAGTCTGAGGACACAGAGCGGTAGGGGAGGGAGGGACTTCTCATATATGAATTTGATATTATGGTTTTAGGACATGCCTTATTGCACAAAGCCATTGTTATATAGAAGTAAAGCTAAGCAAGACATAGGCTAACGTTTTTGAGGTGTCTATATACTCACAAGATCTTTTGGGGAGCGTGATGCATTGTACTCTAATAGGCTATTAGTAGTAAGTTAGGGATAGGAGCTCACTTATAGAGTAGATACAGTAATATAATGTTGCTGATAACCTATTATGTGATCAATAGTCTTCAGTGAAACCGAGGATGGCATATTAGGTACAAGTAATATTCAAATATTCATGCTAATTGCACTTGTGAATTAATAATTACTTATCATAAGTAAACATTTAGGTTTCTACTGAGGTAATAAACTATACAAGTAATATGTAAACCCATGCAATAGATATGCCATATCTTGTCCCTATAGTGGGGAGGGGGAATTAGATTAGTAAGATTACACTGTAGTTGATTTCTTCTACCATCAATTGCCATGTGCGACAGAAATGTATTGTAACAGTTGCGTGGGGTGAGTAATTAGTCTATTGGAGGTCTATGATATTAATTTCCCCTTTACCTTTAGGGTTGACCTAGAATTTTACTAGTTACGGGGCCAATAAGAGTTAAAGTCAAAATATATCGGTCTTTGCATGGACCTATGTTAACTATTTTTCTTAATTAAAGAGAGAATATTTTGGCATTATGTTCAAGGGGGTAAGAAAAAAGGTAGCTGAAGGTAATAATCTGTTTTTAAATAATTCTGAGAGCTTGGTGCTATCTGCTAGTATAACTGATTCGGGGGACAAGCTTCTCCAGTATAGGTCTGATATCTTATTAATTACTCTTTGAGCTGTGTCTAGGCAGCATTGCAATTGGGACTGGTGGGAAGGCATAACATTAGAGCTGCTCAAATAACTAAATTGAATACAGGTGCTACGCTCGTAAGAGAAACCAAAATTATTATGCTCTATCAAAAGGGTGATTTATATATATTAAAAAAGAGCACTCTCACCACAACAGCAAACGCCAGGGTGCCAACGGTTGAATATAATAAGAGGCGGCACTCACTGGTCTTTCCAAAGTGTACTTTAATATAATGTCCCCGAAACGTCACTTTGTTAGACCAGTGAGTGCCGCCCCTTATCTAATATATATTAAACTAGAACTTGTATAAAGTGTATAATACAAACATTAATGATGGGGTATTTAAATTTTACAAGATTAATATACAATAGAAATTAAACTAAACATTAGAAGTTTAGTAACACAGCTTAAATTGTTGTCCACTTCATATCCGTTATTAGAGGAGCATTATCCTATGCCACATTGAGATGGGATGACTGGAGAGCTTATTTGTTTCCGCAATATATCTTTGTATGTATCTTTCTATGTTTCCAGTCAGTGCTGTAAAGAGTTGTGTCCAAGATGTCTATACTCAGGAGTGAGATAACAGTCAGAGTCATAGACTAGAGCTGCGATGCGGTTTGCTGTAGTTTGGCTTATGTCTTCCTTGGATCTTAATTTAACAGAGGTCACCACTGGTATCAGCACTGAGCGGCATAAGGTGCCTACACAATTCTCCAGGGGTCCGGCCGCATCCCCCTTAAGTGCTGCCAAAGATAAGTCTTCCTCCTACGCCCAGGTGAACTGTGCGAAATATTCTCCTTCCCAACAGGAAGTTGCAAGAGGACACCCACAGCAGAGCTGTCTATATAGCTCCTCCCCTAACTGCCACCCCCAGTCATTCTCTTGCAACTCTCGACAAGAAAGGAAGTATCAAGAGATATGTGGGGACTTAGTGTAGTTTTTACCTTCAATCAAGAGTTTATTTTTAAACGGTACAGGCGTTGTACTGTTTTACTCTCAGGCAGAAATTGGAAGAAGAATCTGCCTGGAGGTTGATGATCTTAGCGGTTTGTAACTAAGGTCCATTGCTGTTCTCACACATAACTGAAGAGTATGGAAAGAAAACTTCAGTTGGGGGGACGGTTTGCAGATCACCTGCTTTGAGGTATGTTCAGTATATTTTTTTCTAGAGAGATAAGGTCTAGAAAATGCTGACAGTGCCTGGTATATTTGAGGTAAGCCTGATAGTGATTTAACAACCATTGGGATCATGCTTACAAGATAAGGGTAATATTCATGTTAACTCTCATATTACTTAGTGTAAAAATGTTTGCATAACTTACAGAAAAAAAGTTTTTTCTCTGAGGGTGATAAATCTTTATTTGGGGACTAGTTTTCCACATGGCTTGTTAGATTACTCCTAGGAGTACTTTTTTAAGGCCCTCTGACATTGAGTTCATGGTGGGAGGGGCCTATTTTCACGCACTTTATGCACAGTTGATATTTAGACTGAGACATCCAGCTTCCCTAAAGGAGTCCTCTGGCATCTAGGACCACTATAGAGGGTTTTTTTTCCTGCAAAAATCGTGTTTAAGGGCAGGTAGAAGCCACAGCAGAGCTGTGGCAGTGTGTTTGACTGTTTTTTTTAATGGTTTTACCGTTTTTCTAATCCGGTTTGGGGCCTAAGGGGTTAATCATCCATTTGCAAGTGGGTGCAATGCTGCTTTAGTCTCTTATACACACTGTAAAAATTTTGTAGAGTTTACTACTTTTTAACACTGTTTTGCAGTTTATGTGGTAGTTTTTTTCTCTTAAAGGCACAGTACCGTTTTTGTTTTATTGCTTTTTCACATTTATTAAAGTGTTATCCAAGCTTGCTGGTCTCATTACTAGTCTGTTAAACATGTCTGACATAGAGGAAACTCCTTGTTCATTATGTTTAGAAGCCATTGTGGAACCCCCTCTTAGAATGTGTACCAAATGCACTGACCTTTCTATAAGTTATAAAGACCATATTATGGGTTTTAAAGATTTATCACCAGAGGTTTCTCAGACTGACAAAAGGGAGGTTAAACCTCCTAGCTCTCCCAATGTGTCAGAACCTATATCTCCCGCGCAAGTGACGTCAAGTACATCTGGCGCGTCCAATGCGTTTACCTTACAAGACATGGCGGCAGTTATGAATCATACCCTCACAGAGGTATTGTCCAAACTGCCAGGGTTACAAGGAAAGCGAGACAGCTCTGGGGCTAGAACAAATACAGAGCTTTCGGACGCTTTAGTAGCTATGTCTGATATACCCTCACAATGTACAGAAGCCGAAGCAGGAGAGCTTCTATCTGTGGGTGACATTTCTGATTCAGGGAAGGCGTTACTTCAGTCTGACTCTGAAATGACAGCATTTAAATTTAAGCTTGAACACCTCCGCTTGTTGCTCAGGGAGGTTTTAGCGACTCTGGATGACTGTGACACCATTGTAGTCCCAGAGAAATTGTGTAAAATGGACAAATACTTTGCAGTGCCTGTTTACACTGATGTTTTTCAAATCCCTAAGAGATTTTCAGAAATTATTACAAAGGAATGGGATAGACCAGGTGTACCGTTCTCTCCCCCTCCTGCTTTTAAAAAAGATGTTTCCCATAGATGCCGCAACACGGTACTCATGGCAGACGGTCCCTAAGGTGGAGGGAGCAGTCTCTACCCTAGCTATGCGTACAACTATCCCCGTCGAGGACAATTGTGCTTTCCTAGATCCAATGGATACAAAATTAGAGGGTTTCCTTAAGAAAATCTTTATACAACAAGGGTTTATTCTCCAGCCTCTTACATGCATTGCCCCAGTCACTGCTGCAGTGGCTTTCTGGTTCGAGTCTCTTGAAGAGGCTCTACAGGTGGAGACCCCGTTGGATGATATCCTAGACAGGCTTAAAGCTATTAAGTTAGCCAATTCATTTATTTCTGACGCCGTTTTTCATTTAACAAAGCTAACGGCTAAGAATTCAGGTTTTGCCATTCAGGCGCGTAGGGCGCTATGGCTTAAATCCTGGTCAGCTGATGTTACTTCAAAGTCTAAGCTTCTCAACATCCCCTTCAAAGGGCAGACCCTATTCGGGCCTGGACTGAAGGAGATCATTTCTGATATTACTGGAGGAAAAGGCCACGCCCTTCCCCAGGATAGGTCCAACAAATTAAGGACCAAACAGACTAATTTTCGTTCCTTTCCAAACTTCAAGAGTGGCGCAGCTTCAACTTCCTCTACTGCAAAACAAGAAGGAAATTTTGCCCTGTCCAAGCCAGTCTGGAGACCTAACCAGGCTTGGAACAAGGGAAAGCAGGCCAAAAAACCTGCTGCTGCCTCTAAGACAGCATGAAGGAGTAGCCCCCGATCCGGGTCCTGATCTAGTTGGGGGCAGACTTTCTCTCTTCGCCCAGGCTTGGGCAAGAGACGTCCAGGATCCCTGGGCTCTGGAGATTGTTTCCCAGGGATATCTTCTGGATTTCAAAGCCTCATCTCCAAAAGGGAGATTTCATCTCTCACAATTATCTGCAAACCAGATAAAGAGAGAGGCATTCCTACGTTGCGTTCAAGACCTTCTGGTTATGGGAGTGATCCACCAAGTTCCAAGGGAGGAACAGGGGCAAGGATTCTATTCAAATCTGTTTATAGTTCCCAAAAAAGAGGGAACTTTCAGACCAATCTTGGATCTCAAAATCCTAAACAAATTTCTCAGGGTCCCATCCTTCAAGATGGAGACTATTCGAACCATCCTACCTATGATCCAGGAGGGTCAATATATGACTACCGTGGACTTAAAGGATGCTTATCTCCACATTCCGATACACAGAGATCATCATCGGTTTCTCATGTTTGCCTTCCTAGACAGGCATTTCCAGTTTGTGGCTCTTCCCTTCGGGTTAGCCACGGCACCAAGAAGAATCTTTACGAAGGTTCTAGGGTCCCTACTGGCGGTTCTAAGGCCACGAGGCATTGCGGTGGCTCCTTACCTAGACGACATTCTGATACAGGCGTCGAATTTTCAAATCACCAAGTCCCATACGGACATTGTTCTGGCATACCTGAGGTTTCATGGGTGGAAGGTGAACGAAGAAAAGAGTTCTCTCTCCCCTCTCACAAGAGTTTCCTTCCTAGGAACTCTGATAGATTCAGTAGAAATGAAGATTTTTCTGACAGAGGTCAAGTTGTCAAAGCTTCTAACTTCCTGCCGTGCTCTTTATTCCACTTCTCAGCCGTCAGTGGCTCAGTGTATGGAAGTAATCGGCTTAATGGTAGCGGCAATGGACATAGTTCCGTTTGCCCGCCTACATCTCAGACCACTGCAACTTTGCATGCTCAATCAGTGGAATGGGGATTACACAGATTTGTCCCCTCTGACAAATCTGGATCAAGAGACCAGGGATTCTCTTCTCTTGTGGCTATCTCGGGTCCATCTGTCCAGGGGAATGAGCTTCCGCAGGCCAGAATGGACTATAGTGACGACAGATGCCAGCCTTCTGGGCTGGGGCGCAGTCTGGAACTCCCTGAAGGCTCAGGGTTCGTGGACTCAGGAGGAAGCGCTCCTTCCGATAAACATTCTGGAACTAAGAGCAATATTCAATGCTCTTCAGGCTTGGCCTCAGCTAGCTGCGGTCAGGTTCATCAGATTTCAGTCGGACAACATCACGACTGTAGACTATATCAACCATCAGGAGGTTACAAGGAGCCCTCTGGCGATGTTGGAGGTTTCAAAGATAATTCTATGGGCAGAGGTTCACTCTTGCCATCTCTCAGCTATCCATATCCCAGGAGTAGAGAACTGGGAGGCAGATTTCCAAAGTCGGCAGACTTTTCATCCGGGGAGCGGGAGCTCCATCCGGAGGTATTTGCCCAGTTGATTCAACTATGGGGCAAACCAGAACTGGATCTCATGGCGTCTCGTCAGAACGCCAAGCTTCCTCGCTACCGGTCCAGGCATCTTCACCAGGGTTTACAATGGCAACCTGCGGTGTGTATTGCTACCATCACTAGTGCAGCAGCATACTGGTTTGATGCGTTGTCTTATTCTATGCAGACACACACTCTTCTTGAAGAAATCCAGGATTGGATTAAGGCCCTTAAATTAACAATTTTTTTTATTACAGACGCTTCCCTTCAGGTGATTAAGCTAGGAGAAAAAAAATTCAGGGTTTGCCGTACTGGCCCGCAGAGCCATATGGTTAAAATCCTGGTCTGCGGATGTGTCATATAAGTCTAAGCTTTTGGCGATTCCCTTCAAGGGTAAGACATTATTTGGGGCAGGCTTGGCGGAAATTATTTCCGATAATTACGGGAGGAAAGGGTCATTTCCTCCCTCAGTATAAGAGGAATAAGCAGAAAGGACGTCAGAGTAATTTTCGTTCCTTTCGAAATTTCAAGGGTAAGCCTTCCTCTCCCTCTACAAAACGAGAACAGTCCAAGCCTGCCTGGAGGTCCAACCAATCCTGGAACAAGAGTAAGCAATCCAAGAAGCCCGTTAATGACTCAGTCAGCATGAAGGGTGTGCCCCCGATCCGGGGCCGGATCTTGTGGGGGGCAGACTTTCCATCTTCGCTCACGCTTTGGTTCGGGATGTTCAGGATCCCTGGATGGTGGACATCGTGTCTCAGGGATACAAAGTAGAATTCAAAACTTTTCCTCCCAGGGGCAGGTTTCTGCTCTCAAGATTATCTGTAGACCAGATAGAGAGGCGTTCTTACGCTGTGTTCAAGAATTTTCCGACCTGGGAGTGATAGTTCCTGTTCCAATGCAGGAGCAGGGTCTGGGATTTTACTCCAATCTATTCGTGGTTCCCAAAAACGAGGGAACTTTCAGACCAATTCTAGATCTCAAGAGTCTAAACTTGTTTCTCAGGGTACCGTCCTTCAAAATGGAAACTCTTCGTTCCATTCTTCCATTGGTTTAAGATGGTCAATTCATGACTACAGTAGATTTAAAGGACGCATACCTGCACGTTCCCATCCACAGGAATCATCATAAGTTTCTGAGGTTCCCCTGTTTAGACAAACACTTCCAGTTTGTGGCTCTTCCATTCGGCCTTGCAACAGCTCCCAGAATTTTTTCAAAAGTCCTGGGATCCTTGTTGGCGGTGCTCCGGTTGCGGGGCATTGCAGTGGCTTCTTATCTGGATGACATCCTGGTTCAGACGCCATCCTTTCAACAAGCAAACTCCCACACAGATGTTGTTATCCTTCCTGCGCTCTCACAGATGGAAGGTGAATCTGGGAAAGAGTTCCTTAATTCCGGCTACAAGGGTAGTGGTGTTGGGAACTATAATAGATTCCCTATCGATGAAAATATTTCTGACAGAGGTCAGAAGATCAAAGATCTTCGACTCTTGTCTGGCGCTTCAGTCCTCTCCTCGGCCATCAGTGGCTCAATGTATGAAGGTAATCGGTCTGATGATAGCTGCCATGGACATCATTCCGTTTGCCTGTTTCCACCTCAGACCTCTGCAATTATGCATGCTCAAGCAGTGGAACAGAGATTATACTGACCTGTCTCCGCGATTACATCTGGATCAGGATTCACTTCTTTGGTGGTTGTCTCAGGATCATCTCTCCCAGGGAACCTGCTTCTGCAGACCCTCCTGGGTGATTGTGACAACGGATGCCAGCCTGTTGGGATGGGGAGCAGTCTGGGGCTCTCTAAAGGCTCAGGGAACTTGGACTCGGCAGGAGTCAATTCTACCCATAAACATTATGGAACTGAGAGCAATCTTCAATTCTCTTCTGGCCTGGCCTCAGTTAGTCTTGGCTCGGTTCATCAGGTTCCAGTCGGACAACATAACTTCAGTGGCTTACATCAACCATCAGGGAGGAACACAGAGCTCCTTGGCCATGACAGAGGTAGCCAAGATAATTCAGTGGGCGGAGAACCACAATTGCCGTCTGCCTGCGATCCACATCCCAGGAGGGGACAACTGGGAGGCAGACTTCCTGAGCAGGCAGACCTTTCACCCGGGGGAGTGGGAGCTCTATCCGGAATTGTTTTCCAGCCTGATTCTCAAATGGGGTCAGCCGGAAATTGGATCTCATGGCATCTCGGCAGAATGCCAAGCTTCCGAGGTATGGGTCAATATCAAGGGACCCTCAGGCTGTACTGATAGACACCCTGGCGGTACCTTGGAATTTCAGTCTTGCATACCTATTTCCTCCGCTCTTCTACCTCGGGTCATTGCTCGAATCAAGCAGGAGAGGGTGTTGGTGATCCTCATTGCACCGGCGTGGCCTCACAGGATTTGGTATGTTGACCTGGTGGACATGTCATCTCTTCCACCTTGGAGACTTCCGTTGAAGAAGGACCTTCTACTTCAAGGGCCCTTCCTCCATCCAAATCTAGTTTCTCTTAGGCTGACTACTTGGAGATTGAACGCTTAATTTTTTCCAAGCGTGGATTTTCGGAATTGGTCATTGAGACCATGATTCAGGCTCGTAAACATGTGACTAGAAAGATATACCACAAAATATTGTGTAAATATCTATATTGGTGTGAATCCAAGGGATACTCTTGGAGTAGAGTTAGGATTCCTAGAATTCTGTCCTTTCTCCAAGAGGGTTTGGGGAAGGGATTATCGGCAAGTTCCCTAAAGGGTCAAATATCTGCCTTGTCCATTTTGTTACATAAACGTCTGGCGGACGTACCAGACGTGCAATCGTTTTGTCAGGCCTTGGTCAGGATCAGGCCAGTGTTCAAGCCAGTTACTCCTCCCCGGATATTAAGTTGTTATCTTGGAAAGTTTTGTTTCTTGTTGCTATTTCATCTGCTCGTAGAGTGTCAGAGCTCTCGGCATTACAGTATGAGTCTCCTTACCTTATTTTTCATTCGGATAAGGTGGTTTTACGTACTAAGTTAGGGTTTCTTCCTAAGGTTGTTTCTGATAGGAACATTAATCAGGAGATTGTTGTTCCTTCCTTGTGTCCTAACCCTTCTTCTCAGATGGAACGTCTGCTGCACAATCTGAATATATCGCAATACACCAGCACAGCAATTCTTAAATAAATGAGTATTTTATTATAGACCCATTAAAATAAGCGTCGTTTTGGGTGAGCCCCTTAGTCATGCTTTTCTCACCCCGAAACGTCGCTTATTTTAATGGGTCTATAATAAAATACTCATTTATTTAAGAATTGCTGTGCTGGTGTATTGTGATATATTTGGATATTTAAGGGGCATTGCAGTTAACCCCACACCGTGAACAAGTGAAGTAGTGCTGTTTTCCCAAACGTTGTGTGCTGCACAATCTGGACGTGGTGCTTGCATTGAAATTCTATTTACAGGTGACTTTTCGTCAGTCTTCTGCTCTGTATGTGGTTTTCTCTGGAAAACGTAAGGGGCAGAAAGCTACTTCTCTTTCTTTGTGGCTGAGGAGTATCATTCGCTTGGCCTATGAAACTGCTGGACAGCAGCCTCCTGAGAGAGTTACGGCTTATTCTAAGAGGGCTGTTTGCTCTTCCTGGGCATTCAAAAATGAAGCTTCTGTGGAACAGATTTGCAAGGCTGCAACTTGGTCCTCTCTTCACACTTTTTCAAAATTCTATAAATTTGACACTTTTGCCTCGGCTGAGGCCGCTTTTGTGAGAAAGGTTCTTCAAGCAGTGGTGCCTTCCGTTTCTTGTCTTGTCCCTCCCTTATCTGTGTACTCTAGCTTGGATATTGATTCCCAATAGTAATTAGATGATCCGTGGACTCATCGTGTCATTATAAAGAAAACAAAATTTGCTTACCTGATAAATTTATTTATTTCTTGACACGATTAGTCCACGGCCCGCCCTGTTCTTTAGACAGGTTGTTGTTATATTATAAACTTCAGACACCTCTGCACCTTGTTGCTTCTTTTCTCTCTCTTACTTTGGTGGAATGACTGGGGTTAGAGGTAAGGGAGGTGATATTTAACAGCTTTGCTGTGGTGCTCTTTGCCACCTTCTGGGCAGGAGTGATATTTCCAATAGTAATTAGATGATCTGTGGACTCATCGTGTCAATAAATAAATAAATTTATCAGGTATGCATAAATTTTATTTGTATCCAGAATTATGTGAGCCATAATTGAACTTCCTTTAAATCTGAATTACAAGGCAGCTTGTTTTAGCAAGGTTCCATCCTATCAGACCCCTATAGGAAGTTTTTCAATAAGGTAAAAAGAACTGTGGGGCTATACAGAACTGAATACAATGACATCCGACATCCAACTGATCAATTAGACTACCATTTTTTTTTTACTTATTACCATCTACTTTGTTAATGGAGGTGGCTGCTTTTTCTATAACTTCAAACAAATCTATATTTTCCACCAATTCGCCGATTCCTCAAATGTTGTGCCCACTTAGGAGAAAATTAGTGTTCCTCTTTTTTTTTCTGGTTTGTTTTGTGACATGCTGAATGGTCATGTATGAAAAAAAAAACTTACAACCAAGTAGGAACCTTCCTCTCCATCTTATGGAATATATGGTAGTTTTTCAGGTATCTGATACAACATAATGTTTTTAGCAGTGTTTGCATTATGGCTTTCTGACATTAGTTCTTTTATGAATTAGCGCAAAGAGATCAGTGCATTCCACATTTGAATTTACCTCCTTATGTTTGGTTTACTTCTAGAAGCAACATCTAAATCGAAGAGCAACTTATGCTTTTGGTTTCTGACACTTCTTTCTTGTAGTTATTGTAGTTAAGATTTTGAAAGCTTCAACTACTTTAAGTGTAAGAGCTATACAGTTCCAGGATTTTTGCCTAAGTTTGCACCATGCCTCATTTATATTTGGTGTGGCAAACCTCGCCACTTATGAACTATGCAGGAATTGTGATTTCTCTTGTTAAGTGTGTTCAGTCCACGGGTCATCCATTACTTATGGGATATATTCTCCTTCTCAACAGGAAGTTGCAAGAGGATCACCCAAGCAGAGCTGCTATATAGCTCCTCCCCTCACATGTCATATCCAGTCATTCTCTTGCAACCCTCAACAAAGAAGGAGGTCGCGAGAGGAGCTGGAGTTTTTTACTTAATTATTCTTCGATCAAAAGTTTGTTATTTTAAATGGCACCGGAGTGTGCCGTTTTTCTATCTCAATCAGTATTTGGAAGAAGAATCTGCCTGCGTTTTTTATGATCTTAGCAGACGTAACTAAGATCCACTGGCTGTTCTCGACATTCTGAGGAGTGGGGTAACTTCAGATAATGGGAATAGCATGTGGGGTCCCCCGCAAATGAGGTATGTGCAGTATAATATTTTCTGGGAATGGAATTGACTAAGAAAACACTGCTGTTACCCGTATGATGTAAGTACAGCCTTAAATGCAGTAGTAGCGACTGGTATCAGGCTGATAAATGTATGCGCAGTTGAGTTATTTTCTAGGGACTAGAATTTGACTGAGAAAATACTGTTAATACTGAAATAATGCTTAAGCCTTTATCTGCAGTAGAAGCGACTGGTAGCAGGCTTAGTGATAACTTTGCATGACATTGAAAAAGTTTGTTTTTAAAACGTTTACTGGTATGTTATTCGTTTTGTGAGGTACTTTGGTGATAAATCTTTTTGGGCATGATTTTTTTCCACGTGGCTAACGTATTTTTCTGCATAGAAACCGTTATATCAGGTCTCCCACTGTTGTAATATGAGTGGGAGGGGCCTTTTTTAGCGCCTTGTTGCGCAGTTAAAATTCTAGCACAGTCTTCCTGCTTCTTCCTCCTTGATCCAGGACATCTCTAGAGAGCTCAGGGGTCTTCAAAATTCGTTTTTGAGGGAGGTAATCAGTCACAGCAGACCTGTGACAGTGTGTTAGACTGTGATAAAAAAACGTTTAATATTAATTTGATATCCGTTTATCTGGGTACTGAGGGGTTAATCATCCTTTTGCTAATGGGTGCAATCCTCTGCTAATTAATACATTTACTGTTAAAAATTGTTGACTATAACTGAATTAGTTCATTGTTATTCAACTGTTTTGAAAAGCGCTGCAGCGTTTTTTATATTGCTTGTAAACTTATTGAAAGTGATTTCCAAGCTTGCTAGCTTCATTGCTAGTCTGTTTAAACATGTCTGATACAGAGGAATCTGCTTGTTCATTATGTTTAAAAGCCGATGTGGAGCCCAATAGAAATATGTGTACCAATTGTATTGATATTACTTTAAATAAAAGTCGGTCTTTACCGATAAAAAAATTATCACCAGACAACGAGGGGGAAGTTATGCCGTCTAACTCTCCTCACGTGTCAGTACCTTCGTCTCCCGCTCGGGAGGTGCGTGAGATTGAGGCGCCAAGTACATCAAGGCCCTTACAAATCACTTTACATGATATGGCTAATGTTATGAAAGAAGTATTATACAATATGCCCGAATTAAGAGGCAAGCGCAATAGCTCTAGGTTAAGGACAGAGGGTGCAGATGACACGAGAGCCATGTCTGATACTGCGTCACAATTTGCAGAACATGAGAACGGAGAGCTTCATTCTGTGGGTGACGGTTCTGATTCGGGGAGACCGGATTCAGAAATTTCAAATTTTAAATTTAAGCTTGAGAACCTCCGCGTGTTGCTAGGGGAGGTGTTAGCGGCTCTGAATGATTGTGACACGGTGGCAATCCCAGAGAAATTATGTAGGCTGGATAAATACTATGCGGTACCGGTGTATACTGACGTTTTTCCTATACCAAAAAGGCTTACAGAGATTATTAGCAAGGAGTGGGATAGACCCGGTGTGCCTTTTTCCCCTCCTCCGATATTTAGAAAAATGTTCCCTATAGACACCACCACACGAGACTTATGGCAGACGGTCCCTAAGGTGGATTGAGCAGTTTCTACTTTAGCCAAGCGTACCACTATCCCGGTGGAGGATAGCTGTGCTTTCTCAGATCCAATGGATAAAAAATTAGAGGGTTACCTTAAGAAAATGTTTGTTCAACAAGGTTTAATATTACAGCCTCTTGCATGCATTGCGCCTGTCACTGCTGCAGCGGCATTCTGGTTTGAGTCTCTGGAAGAGGCGATTTGCACAGCACCATTGGATGAGACTTTGAGCAAGCTTAGAACACTTAAGCTGGCTAATGCGTTTGTTTCGGATGCCGTAGTGCATTTAACCAAACTTACGGCTAAGAATTCCGGATTCGCCATACAGGCGCGCAGAGCGCTATGGCTTAAATCCTGGTCAGCAGATGTAACTTCTAAGTCTAAACTACTGAACATTCCTTTCAAAGGACAGACCTTATTCGGGCCCGGCTTGAAGGAAATTATTGCTGACATTACTGGAGGTAAGGGCCACACCCTTCCTCAGGACAGGGCCAAATCAAAGGCCAAACAGTCTAATTTTCGTGCCTTTCGTAATTTCAAGGCAGGAGCAGCATCAGCTTCCTCCGCTCCAAAACAGGAAGGAACTACTGCTCGTTACAGACAGGGTTGGAAAGGCAACCAGTCATGGAACAAGGGCAAGCAGGCCAGAAAGCCTACTCCCGCCCCTAAGACAGCATGAAGACGGGGCCCCCTTTCCGGAGACGGATCTAGTGGGGGGCAGACTTTCTCTCTTCGCCCAGGCTTGGGCAAGGGATGTACAGGATCCCTGGACGTTGGAGATTATATCTCAGGGATACCTTCTGGATTTCAAAACTTCTCCTCCACAAGGGAGGTTTCATCTGTGAAGGTTATCAACAAACCTAGTAAAGAAAGAGGCATTTCTACAATGTGTACAAGACCTCTTAGTGATGGGAGTGATCCACCCAGTTCCGTGAACGGAACAAGGGCAAGGGTTTTACTCAAATCTGTGGTTCCCAAAAAGAGGGAACCTTCAGACCAATCTTAGACTTAAAAATCTTAAACAAATTCCTAAGGGTTCCATCGTTCAAGATGGAAACTATTCGGACCATCCTACCCATGATCCAAGAGGGTCAATATATGACCACAGTGGACTTAAAGGATGCCTACCTTCACATACCGATTCACAAAGATCATTATCGGTACCTAAGGTTTGCCTTTCTAGACAGGCATTACCAGTTTGTAGCTCTTCCCTTCGGGTTAGCTACGGCCCCGAGAATTTTTACAAAGGTTCTGGGCTCACTTCTGGCGGTACTAAGACCACGAGGCATAGCGGTGGCTCCGTACCTAGACGACATTCTGATACAAGCGTCAAGTTTTCAGAATGCAAAGTCTCATACAGAGATAGTTCTAGCATTTCTGAGGTTGCATGGGTGGAAAGTGAACGTGGAAAAGAGTTCTCTGTTACCACTCACAAGGGTCCCTTTTCTAGGGACTCTTATAGATTCTGTAGAAATGAAGATTTACCTGACGGAGTCCAGGTTATGAAAGATTCTCAATGCTTGCCGTGTCCTTCACTCCATTCCAAGCCCATCAGTAGCTCAGTGCATGGAAGTAATCGGCTTAATGGTCGCGGCAATGTACATAGTGCCATTTGCGCGCCTGCATCTCATACCACTGCAACTATGCATGCTAAGTCAGTGGAATGGGGATTACTCAGATCTGTCCCCTTTGCTAAATTTGGACCAGGAGTCCAGAGATTCTCTTCTCTGGTGGTTGTCACGTGTTCATCTGTCCGAAGGAATGACCTTTCGCAGACCAGATTGGACGATTGTAACAACAGATGCCAGCCTACTAGGCTGGGGAGCAGTCTGGAACTCCCTGAAGGCTCAGGGATCGTGGACTCAGGAGGAGAAACTCCTCCCAATAAACATTCTAGAATTAAGAGCAATATTCAATGCTCTTCTAGCTTGGCCTCAGTTAGCAACACTGAGGTTCATCAGATTTCAGTCGGACAACATCACGACTGTGGCTTACATCAATCATCAAGGGGGAACCAGGAGTTCCCTAGCGATGGTGGAAGTCTCGAAGATAATTGCTGTGCAGAGTCTCACTCTTGTCACCTGTCAGCGATCTACATCCCAGGCGTGGAGAACTGGGAGGCGGATTTTCTAAGTCGCCAGACTTTTCATCTGGGGGAGTGGGAACTTCACCCGGAGGTATTTGCTCAACTGATTTGTCGTTGGGGCAAACCGGATCTGGATCTCATGGCATCTCGCCAGAACGCCAAGCTTCCTTGTTACGGATCCAGGTCCAGGGACCCGGGAGCGGTGCTGGTAGATGCACTAGCAGCCCCTTGGGTTTTCAACATAGCTTATGTGTTTCCACCTTTTCCGTTGCTACCTCGACTGATTGCCAGGATCAAACAGGAGAGAGCATCGGTGATTCTGATAGCGCCTGCGTGGCCACGCAGGACCTGGTATGCAGACCTAGTGGATATGTCGTTCTGTCCACCATGGTCTCTACCCCTGAGGCAGGACCTTCTAATTCAGGGTCCTTTCAACCATCCAAACCTAATTTCTCTGAGGCTGACTGCTTGGAAATTGAACGCTTGATTCTATCAAAGCGTGGGTTTTCGGATTCGGTTATTGATACATTAATACAGGCTCGGAAACCTGTGACCAGAAAAATTTACCATAAGATATGGCGTAAATATTTATATTGGTGTGAATCCAAGAGTTACTCATGGAGTAAGGTTAGGATTCCTAGGATATTGTCCTTTCTACAAGAGGGTTTAGAAAAGGGCTTATCCGCTAGTTCACTAAAGGGACAGATTTCTGCTCTGTCTATTCTTTTTCACAAGCGTCTGGCAGAGAATCCAGACGTCCAGGCCTTTTGTCAGGCTTTGGCTAGAATAAAGCCTGTGTTTAAAACTGTTGCTCCTCCTTGGAGCTTAAACTTGGTTCTTAAAGTTCTTCAGGGTGTTCCGTTTGAACCCCTTCATTCCATTGATATTAAACTTTTATCTTGGAAAGTTCTGTTTTTGATGGCTATTTCCTCGGCTCGGAGAGTCTCTGAGTTATCTGCCTTACATTGTGATTCCCCTTATCTGATCTTTCATTCAGACAAGGTAGTCCTGCGTACTAAACCTGGGTTTTTACCTAAGGTTGTTTCTAACAGGAATATCAATCAAGAAATAATTGTTCCATCTTTATGTCCTAATCCTTCTTCAAAGAAGGAACGTCTTTTGCATAATCTAGACGTGGTCCGTGCCCTGAAGTTCTACTTACAGGCAAATAAAGATTTTCGACAAACTTCTTCTCTGTTTGTCGTTTACTCTGGACAGAGGAGAGGTCAAAAGGCTTCGGCTACCTCTCTTTTTGGCTTCGTAGCATAATACGTTTAGCCTATGAGACTGCTGGACAGCAGCCTCCTGAACGAATTACAGCTCATTCCACTAGAGCTGTGGCTTCCACTTGGGCCTTTAAGAATGAGGCCTCTGTTGAACAGATTTGCAAGGCTGCAACTTGGTCTTCACTTCATACTTTTTCCAAATTTTCCAAATTTGATACTTTTGCTTCTTCGGAAGCTGTTTTTGGGAGAAAGGTTCTACAGGCAGTGGTTCCTTCTGTGTAATGTTCCTGCCTTGTCCCTCCCATCATCCGTATACTTTAGCTTTGGTATTGGTATCCCATAAGTAATGGATGACCCGTGGACTGAACACACTTAACAAGAGAAAACATAATTTATGCTTACCTGATAAATTTATTTCTCTTGTAGTGTGTTCAGTCCACGGCCCGCCCTGTCTTTTTTGAGGCAGGTTCTAAATTTTTAAATTATAACTCCAGTCACCACTGCACCCTATAGTTTTCTCCTTTTTCGTCTTGTTTTGGTCGAATGACTGGATATGACATGTGAGGGGAGGAGCTATATAGCAGCTCTGCTTGGGTGATCCTCTTGAAAATTCCTGTTGGGAAGGAGAATATATCCCATAAGTAATGGATGACCCGTGGACTGAACACACTACAAGAGAAATAAATTTATCAGGTAAGCATAAATTATGTTTTAGTCTAATGGTTAAAATGTATGTTAAACTGTATGTTACTGTTTAAACTCCCTTCTGTTTCAGTTGGGAAACCCCTTGTAGGGGAGACTGTTTTTAAAAAGTGTTTGTTTTTCCAGTTGTTGAATAAGTTGTTGTTGACTCCCAAACTATGTGTCGTCTAGTTCTTGGTGGAAAGGGGTTATTATTACAATTACCAAGAGTAGTTATTTGCTTGTCTCTGCTTACCAAAAAGATATTACAGATCCTACTGCCTCTCTGCTACAATTACCAAGAGTAGTTACTTGCTTGTCTCTGCCTACCCAAAAGATATTACAGATCCTACTGCCTCTCTGCTACAATTACCAAGAGTAGTTACTTGCTTGTCTCTGCCTACCCAAAAGATATTACAGATCCTACTGCCTCTCTGCTACAATTACCGAGAGTAGTTACTTGCTTGTCTCTGCCTAATTAATTACAGACTCAATGACACTTTACTGACTGTTACAGACGAGGAACAGGACTTGCGAATTATTATTTCAGATGATTTAAAACTTAGTAAACAATGTAGTAATGCAGCGAGTAAGGCTAGCAGAATGCTTGGATGTATTGGTAGAGGTATTTGCAGCAGAAATAGTAAGGTTCTTATGCCACTTTATAGATCATTAGTTAGGCCTCATCTTGAGTATTGTGTGCAGTTCTGGAGACCATATCTCCAGAAGGATATTAACAAACTTGAATCTGTGCAAAGGAGGGCTACCAAAATGGTACATGGTCTAAAAAATAAAACTTACCAGGATAGGCTCAATGACCTAAATATGTATAGCTTAGAGGAGAGAAGGGAAAGAGGTGATATGATAGCAACTTTCAAGTACATTAAAGGGTTTAGTAAAACTGAGGCTGTGGGTATTTTACATAAAATGGAAAATTCAAGAACAAGGGGTCATGAGCTCAAGCTAAAGGGTAGTAGATTCAGAAGTAATTTGAGGAAGCACTTCTTTACAGAAAGAGTGATTGATTTATGGAATAAACTTCCTCAAGAGGTAGTAGCAACAAACACTGTGGGGGACTTTAAAAATGCATGGGACAAGCATAGGGCTATCCTACGAACTAGATAAGTTTATACTGTTAGGTAAGGTCGGGCAGACTTGCTGGGCCTATGGCTCTTATCTGCCGTCAATATCTATGTTACCCAAAAGATATTACAGATCCTACTGCCTCTCTGCTACAATTACCAAGAGTAGTTACTTGCTTGTCTCTGCCTACCCAAAAGATATTACAGATCCTACTGCCTCTCTGTTACAATTGGTAGCAAACGACGGGATTCAAACCGCACAACAAGTCGTAGGACATGTGAAGTATATGAACGGACGGTGAATGGGAACAGATTATACCAGACTAAAGAGAACTGCATTGTAGGAATTATCGGAGGCGAGAGGAATTATTGCCAGTAATAAAACCAAAGCAAGGCTGATTGCAGAGCTCATGGAGGGAGACCGGGTAGCAGGTACGGCCGTACCCATGGCGAACAACGAAACCGAATTCCAAAAAGAGATGCGGACCCGGTTGGCTTTTTTTCCGCTACCCCATTCGGAGGAGCTCCTGACACGGACATCAGCAGATGTACAGGAATACTTGATGGTGACCCGACAAACCATCCAGAGACCCGGAGAGGGGCTACCAGTACACTCCAGTGCTGTTACAGGGAAAGCTAAGATTCCCTACCACGCATTCAAGGATCATACCGACACGGAGGATATCGATGGGTACCTACAGGACTTTGAGCGATTATGCCAACTGCATAATATTAGTACCGCTGACCAAGTTCCCCTACTGGCTGGCAAGTTATCTGGGCGGGCTGCTGAAGCCTACCGCACCATACCAGATGAGGACAGCAGGGACTACCAGAAGGTAAAACAGGCCATCCTGACTAGGTATGCTATTCCCCCGGAGGCATACCGACAGCGGTTCCGAGACCTGAAGAAGCTGGAGAAAGATACCCACACGGAGTGGGCGCATCGGCTAACCAGGGCCGCTAAAGGCTGGTTGCAGGCAGCCCAAGTCACCCAGTTGGAAGACCTTTTACAACTCCTGTTGATGGAGCAATTCTTCCAAGGGGTGTGCACTGAATTGCAAAACTGGCTGAGAGATCGAAAACCGTGCACGGTACATACCGCAGCGACCTTGGCCGACGAATACCAAGATGCTCGGAGAGCTCAACAAACACAGCAATGCTCCAGTATTGGGGTCACCCCAAACCCCTCTGCAGCTCCCACACCTCTGCTACCCCGTCCTGGAGGGGGAATCCACCCTCCCCGATACCAGACTCGATCAGCTATCCGTTGCCATCTTTGTAACCAACAAGGGCACATTCAGAGAGACTGTCCCAGGAACAAGAACCGATCCACCTGGAACAACCGGGCAACTGTACACTGCTACCAGAACGAGCCCCGACTACCGACCCAACCCGCAGTCTTCCACGAGGAACCCTTGGGCATCTTACACGAGGTAAACCCAGTACAGGCCGCTTCGGACAACCTACAAAGCCACCGCCAGGTGGTCTATATAGAGGGCCGACGTGTCCAAGGGCTGCGTGACTCTGGGGCCACCATAATCTTGCTCCGGCAACATTTAGTTTCCACCAATCTACTACTACTACTACCTACTGTGTAGCTGTCCGGGTGGCCGGGGGAGCCATTTACAAGATTCCCATGGCCAAAGTACACTTGGATTCGGGAGCAGGGTCGGGGAACATGGAAGTGGGCCTTATGCAAAATTTTCCTGCAGACGTTATTTTGGGCTACGACTTAGGGGAGCTGACTTCAGCGTTTGCACCCCAAACCTCCCCACAAGCAGCACTGCCCGTGGTTACCTGACAACAGGCCCGCACCAACACACTGACTGATCACTCTGAGGCTCAGGTAAGCAATCACCCCCCTAATGTCTCTTGGGCCCCTCCACTAGAGTTTGGTAGCGAAGTGGCCACTGACCCCTCATTGCAAGTATATAGGGATAAGGTAAAGCAGAATCAGGCGGGGTTGGAAGGAGAGAGGTATGGTTGGAACAAGGGGTTACTGTACAGGTATACTGAGAAGATAGTGGCCGGATCTATTCCCATGTCCGTTCAGCAGTTAATAGTACCTCAGAGGTATAGACGAGAACTGCTACGGGTTGCCCACGATATTCCACTGTCAGGCCACCTAGGAGTTAGTCGGACGAAGCACCGCCTAACTCAGAATTTCTTTTGGCCAGGGATCACCAAAGATATTAGGCAGTATTGCCAGACGTGTGACACCTGCCAACGAGTAGGGAAACGAGGAGACCAATATAAGGCAAAGCTACACTCCCTCCCCATAATAGAGGAGCCTTTTAGTCGAGTGGCGGTGGACCTCATTGGCCCCCTAGCCAAGCCTAGCCCCTCGGGGAAGAGGTATATACTCACGGTCGTGGATTATGCCACCCGATATCCCGGGGCGGTGGCTCTGGCTAATATTCATGCCGAGACCGTGGCGGATGCCCTCATCAAAATCTTCTCCCGCATGGGATTTCCCCGGGAGATTATTTCGGACCGGGGCACCCAGTTTACAGCTGAGATTACCCACCAGTTGTGGAGAGCATGTGGGGTGAAACCCATTGTAAATTCCGCTCATCACCCCCATTTTAATGGGCTCTGTGAACGGTTTAATGGAACACTGAAACAGATGCTCCGCACGTTCATAGATACCCAGAAGAACTGGGAGCGGTTTCTACCCCATTTGCTTTTCGTCTACTGGGAGGTACCTCAGGAGTCCACGGGGTTCTCTCCCTTTGAATTATTATTCGGAAGGAGGGTACGGGGTCCCCTAGACTTAATCCGAGAGCATTGGGAGGGGGAAGTCACTAGTGAGTTTAGGGAGCGCCTGGAGGCCCTGACTCGGACCGTCCGCTCCAACCTTCAGGCAGTTCAAACCCGTCAGCGCCGTTGGTATGATAGGGGCGCCAGGGACCGCAGTTTTCAGACTGGGCAGAAGGTGCTAATCTTAAAACCGGTCAAAAATGATAAAATGCAGGCCTCCTGGCAGGGCCCATACAAGGTGGTGGAACAAATCTGTGACACCACCTATGTGATCGGCCCATGTACTGGAGCAGGCGGTAGACGCATGCTCCATGTAAATATGTTGAAGCCGTACCATGAACGCGCAGAGGAGGTGAATGCTATTTGCGCCCCTGCCGCGGACGACGCAGACAGTTTACCTCTTCCCGACCTCCTAGGAATGAAGAACCGGAACGAAGGTCTGGAAGAGGTACAATTGGGTGAGCGGTTAAGTCCTCGGGAACAAGCTCAAATTGCAGAGCTACTGCAGGAAAAGAGACACGTTCTCCAACGTGCCTGGATATACCAGACTGGCCACCCATAGGGTAGAAACCCCAGGTCACCTCCCCATGCGTCAACCTCCTTACCGCATACCAGAATCGGTGAGAGAACATATGCGGAAGGAGATTGACGAGATGCTACAGTTAGGAGTGATTGAGCAGTCGGACAGCCCCTGGGCCTCGCCGGTAGTTCTAGTGCTGAAGCGGGATGGCACGACCCGCTTCTGCGTAGACTACCGGAAACTTAATGATAAAACCGTCTCTGACGCCTACCCTATGCCCCGGATAGATGAGCTCCTGGATAAAATGGCTCGAGGCCAGTACCTCACCACCATAGATCTGTGTAAGGGGTACTGGCAGATCCCACTAGTCGAGGATGCCATTCCCAAATCAGCGTTCATCACCCCATTTGGCCTGTACCAATTCAAGGTCATGCCATTCGGGATGAACGCTCCGGCTACTTTCCAGTGAATGGTAGATCGGCTACTGGATGGGTCCCAAGAGTACGCATGCGCCTATTTAGACGACATAGCTATATTTAGCAGCTCCTGGGACGAGCATTTGAACCATATAGGGGCGATCCTAGATCGCATTAGGGAGGCAGGATTAACCCTTAAGCCTAGCAAATGTCATATAGGGATGGCGGAGGTCCAGTACCTAGGGCACCGAGTAGGTAGCGGGCAGCAGAAGCCTGAACCGGCCAAGGTAGAGGCCGTAGCCACGTGGCCCACTCCCCGTACCAAGACCCAAGTGCTAGCCTTTCTAGGTACCGCAGGCTATTATATTAAGTTCGTACCTAATTATAGTACCCTAGCCAAACCCCTCACCGACCTCACCTGTAAACACCTTCCTAAGATTGTTACCTGGAGCCCAGAGTGTGAACAAGCATTCCAAGAACTGAAAAACGCTCTCGTAAATGCCCCTATCCTTGCTGCCCCGGATCCAACTAAACGCTTTCTCGTCCATACAGACGCTTCTATGTTTGGATTGGGAGCCGTGTTGAGCCAAGTCGGGGCTGATGGCAGCGAGCATCCTGTGGCCTACCTAAGCAGGAAACTGTTACCCCGAGAAGTTAGCTACGCCGCCATCGAAAAGGAATTCCTGGCCGTGGTGTGGGCCCTCAAGAAACGTCAGCCATATCTATATGGAGGACAATTTTCCCTGCTCACAGATCACAACCCGTTGGTGTGGCTGAACAGGGTATCCGGAGACAATGCTCGGCTGTTGCGCTGGAGTTTGGCGCTGCAGCCGTTTGACTTAACAATCCATTACCGACCTGGGAAGCAAAACGGCAACGCCGACGGGTTGTCCAGACAAACTGAACTTGAACCTTGATCTTTGAACACTCCTCCGGACCTCCCCAAGCCAATCCGTTGGGATCAGACTGGGTATGCCGGTTTGGTTCTGGGGGAGCATTGTGGCAAACCTCGCCACTTATGAACTATGCAGGAATTGTTATTTAGGCTAATGGTTAAAATGTATGTTAAACTGTATGTTACTGTTTAAAGTCCCTGCTGTTTCAGTTGGGAAACCCCTTGTAGGGGAGACTGTTTTTAAAAAGTGTTTGTTTTTCCAGTTGTTGAATAAGTTTTTGTTGACTCCCAAGCTATGTGTCGTCTAGTTCTTGGTGGAAAGGGGTTATTATTACAATTACCAAGAGTAGTTATTTGCTTGTCTCTGCTTACCAAAAAGATATTACAGATCCTACTGCCTCTCTGCTACAATTACCAAGAGTAGTTACTTGCTTGTCTCTGCCTACCCAAAAGATATTACAGATCCTACTGCCTCTCTGCTACAATTACCTAGCGTAGTTACTTGCTTGTCTCTGCCTACCCAAAAGATATTACAGATCCTACAGCCTCTCTGCTACAATTACCAAGAGTAGTTACTTGCTTGTCTCTGCCTACCCAAAAGATATTACAGATCCTACTGCCTCTCTGCTACAATTACCAAGAGTAGTTACTTGCTTGTCTCTGCCTACCCAAAAGATATTACAGATCCTACTGCCTCTCTGTTACATTTGGTTACCCTGTTGTTATCCAGACCAGTAAGATTGTGAATGGTAAACCTTTGTATCAACTGGATGTTGTCAGGTGCATAAGCTATTATGTTGACAGAACTAAAGTCTGGAGAATAACATTTATTTTGTTTTTCTACAGCTTTAGTTAAGACTATAATATATGAGCTTAGGTAGTTGAAAGTATTACAAGACTTATCTACCTGGGCAGTTCTTCGACTTGGGCAGTTTTGGCTTCTTAGGAAATGGAGGAAGAAAGGTGCATTATTAGCTGAATTGTCATGAAATAATATGGAATATCCATTGCACTTTGTTTTGTTTACTTAAACTTTGATGTTCAGCAATCTGCTTTAACAAAATTTGTGAGGATTATATTGAATTTTTGGTATTAATATGTATTTGCATATTCTGCAGCACATTTCAACTAGAAATTAAATCCAAACTACTGAAATTTGTATAGCTTATTCATTTCCCAGCTACTGCTTACAAGGATCCCTTTTCTAGTCTAGAAAGTCATATTTTAACTTGATTAAAGTTGAGTGGTCAGTTTCTTTGTATTCACCCCTGAGGAGTGCTGTCACTTTAATTAACTAAGATATGAGCCAGTATACAGACATTTCCATAATTTGGTTTTAAAGAGATATAACGTGCAATAATAAAATGCTCTAATCCATTTTCTTTTTTTCAATGATTGTTTTGTTCTTCATGTGAGATGTGTGGTACAATGTACTTCCTTTGCTTAGACGTTTTACCCTTTAATGTGCATGCACTTTTGTGCAGTCCCAGGATGCTTCTTATGATTTCATTTAAATACTATAATACTTGATGGAATCTTGTTTACAACTGCCATACCCAGGGACGTAACAAAATAGCAAATTAGGTGGGTTTTAATGAAGGGTCTACCATACTTAGTTGATGTTTATACCTTCAGTCTGGTTTTGATAACCTAAAATCTGCCCTGAAAAAAGGCTTACTAAATTGTGACTTATCACAAACAAACCTAATGAAAACTTAATATAAATTAGTTGAGTCTTATTTTAAATCCCTACCATTACTTTTATACACATGTAATATTAAATTGTAATGTTTATGGAATTTGATGTCTTCCACTAACATTCTGGTAGCTTTCTCTCCCCCAGATACGACTGAATAGGCTGCTGACTATAGACACAGACCTATTAGAGCAACAAGATATTGATCTAAGCCCAGATCTGCAGGACCATATGCAACCACAGGAACAGGCTGCTCATAAAGCAAAACACTACTACCGTTTCTGGATTTTGCCCAAGTTATGGATTGGCATCAACTTTGACAGGCTAACTCTCTTAGCCTTGTTTGATAGGTAAGGAGATCTTATTCTATTTAGATTTAAATACTTTTTTATTGAAATGAAAAACATTTTAAGTGCATACAATATGAACATATTACTTTTCTCATTGCATTAAATTTGACAGTGTTAAAGCCATGTACATCATACTCTAACACAATAATGAATACTTTCCTGGTGTGAGAGTGGTATAGCTAACATTCATTCTAGTTTGCCTATATCTATGTTTTGGATTGAGAAATCAACATAGCTTTGTAATGAGTTGTAATAAAACTAAACCAAATTAACTTAAAACAAAACAAGAAGAAAAAGGTGTCACCATATTTTGAATTAAGTCATCCACTTAGATTTAAAGCTTTACATGCATTATAAATCTTAAAAGCCTGTCACATCATCCCCAAACACTGTGTCCTGAAACCTCTATAGTTTGTCTGTGACCTAATCACAAATCATTTTCCTGAAGTATCCAGTATACCCATACCTTACTAAATGTATCTATAGTGTTCTATATGTGAGCTGCAGTCTTATACATAGAATGTGTCTTATTTTCGCTATAATCTCTGACCACTCTGGGACTCCTATATTCCAGTACTTAGCAATACTAGTTCTGGTAATAGTACACAGAATTCTAACAAATGTTTTCATGGGAGAATTTAATCCTGGAATTCTCTCATGTAGCAAAGCTTGTTTTCTGTTAAGGACAATGTTTTCACTTAGCAATTTACTCAACAGTTGAGAGAGTTTTGACCATATAGCTCCAACTCCTGGACATTTCCACCTATGAATATATGTGCCTTCTGCCTCACAGCCCCTATATCAGAATCTAGATCCACCATTCGGTAGATGTGATGTTTTGAGAGGTGTAGGGTACCACCGAAAAGGGGTTTTTATAACGTTCTCTCTTAGATCTGCATTAAGCAAACCCCTTCTTGATTGGAAAAAAGTCTTTCCAAACTGTTTCTTCTGCTGTAAGCTAAATCTGTGTCCCACTTTCAAATCACTGGAGATTTAGTGCTATTCTTAGCAGTTTGAATATTAAGATAAATGAGTGATATAGCATGCTTTTGTCTGTCTGGCGAGTTACATATTCGTTCTAAAATTGTTGTGGGTTGAATTGCTGTATCTGAGAGATCTCCTAATAGCTGCTGTGATCTGCAAATATAAGAACCAGTGCAAGGGTACGTCTTCTAACTTAAATTGTAACTGTGTACAGGTGAGAGGGATTCTGTTAACAAAATCTGCTACTCTGTATAGACTCTTGTTTTCCCACTTGTCTACAAGAGGTAGGCAATCTTTTGATATAATAAATTTCAATGGCCTCAGCATAGATTTAGGCGGTAACAGCTCAAATTTCAAAGTTGGTGATTCCCAAATTTGTCTAGATATTTCTGTAATCCCTGACTTGCAGCCTTTCTTTACCCCTTTCTCACCCCATAGATACTTCTCCGGAGACTCATAGCCTCCCAGAAGTGACTCCAATCTAGGCCAAATCATAGTATCCCCCTTTTACCCATCAAGGGTATCTGTGCCAGTCTCGCAGTCTGGTAGTAATCCCAGAAATTTGTAGCGCCCTCTCCCCCCCAGCTGCCTATGTTTTGTTAGAATTTGAAAAGGTATTCTACCTTGTTTTTTGCATCTAAGGAACCCATGTAGAGCCGATTGGAGAGAGTCCTTGTCTGGTTTATGAGGTTGAATTGGCAAAGCCCTAAATAAATACATGAGCCTGGGAAGCACATTCATCTTTATTGAAGATAATCTTCCAAATTAGCTTTCTGTCTTTTGTTAATGTCTACCCTTATTTTTTTGGTATAGTGGGGCATAATTTGCTCTGTACAGTTCCCTGGAATGCGTTGTTAAATGTATCCCTAAATATTGAATTCAGTGTTTGGCCCACCTAAAGTCAAAATTAGTTTAAATAATTTTTGCTGTAATCTTAGGTAATGCGATTGGGAGAACCTCACATTTGTCTGTTAATTTTGTAGCCTGATATGACTGAAAATTTCTCCAAAGTGGAGTAAAGATTGGGAAATATTAACGGTCTTGTTGGAGTTTGTAACACGTCGTCCGCAAATAAAAAAGTAATTTTATATTTAGGCCCGTGATGTCTGGGGAATTTCTAATAGTGGCTGTCAATGGTTCTAAACATAAGGCAAACAGAAGAGGCGAGAGTGGACACCCCTGTCTAGTACCATTAAGAATTTGAAAAGTGGTTGACTGGTGTCCTATTGCTCTAACAAACGCTGTCGGTTTAGAATATACATTTTTAATAGCAGGGATACAAGGACCCCCGAAACCCATTATGTCCAGAACGGTCTCCATATAAGTCCAGTCCACTCTGTCAAATGCCTTCTCTGCGTCCAACAATAACAGAGAAGGCACCTTATTCTCTGTCTGTCAGTCACCACTGTCATTCTTCGGATATTATCCGGTGCCTCCCTGTCTTTAATGAACCCTACCTGGTCTGGGTATAGACGGTAGAATTAGTTTGTCTGTTGGCTAATACCTTTGTCACTATTTTTATGTCCTGGTTGATTAAGGATATAGGTCTGTAACTAGAACATAGTTTAGGATTCTTCCCTGGCTTGTGCAATACTATAATTTTTAGCCTGTAATAATTCCTATGGAAGATCGTGACCCTCCAGTATATGATTTGCAAATTTCACCAGTTGTGGGGTATAAGTGTAGTTGCAAACAACCGGTAGTATTCACCTGTAAATCCATCAGGGCCAGGGGCCTTTCCAGGCTTAAACTCCATCTCCTTGGTGATTTCAGAGTGAGTGATCTTCCGGCTTCCTCCAGTCATGGCTTTCCCCCCAGGGGAGTCATTGTCTGAGGCCATGCCGTGATTGGAGGAAGCTGGATTAGTCATTGATGACGTGTGAAGAGAGGATCTCCGGGTTGGGAAACTGCTCTGGCTGTGAGAAGAACAAGGGTAAGTTTTTAATCAAAACGGCTGCTTTCTAAACTTTGATGAATGAAAGTGCCCCTGTTTTTAATAGTATTTTTACAAAGCGGGCTTTCATTCATCAAAGTTTACCTTCACTTTAAGCTTTCTTGGTCCTCTTCTGTTTTAGGAAGTTTGGCTGTTTGCTAAAAAAGAATGTAATAGCTCCCTAGCTGTCTTGTTGTTCTCCACCTTTTTGCTGTCATATAAACTCTTATAATAATGGGCAAATCTATTTACAATGTTGTATTGCTATCTGAAGTTTGAATATATGGTATTGACATATTTCTATTGTTGTCCCTAATTTTACTAGCAAGGTATTTGTCTGGTTTGTTAGCAAACAAAAAAATTTGTTTTCAGTCGGTGTGCTGTTTTAATGGAATTATTTAATAGGGTAGCTAATTTAAGTCTTTTGTTTTGTATAGTCAGCAGAGTAAAATTCACTTTTGAAGTCTTGTGTTCCCTTTCCAGTAATTCTTTTTACGAATTTAATTGAGAAATGTATGCTTTGCTTTTTCTTTAATGAGAAGTCACAGCTTTTTGTGCTGCCCATACAGATGTAGGATATTACATGTGGTATTTTAATTTGCCAGTATTCACCCATAGCTTTCAGGAGGTTAGTTTTTGTTACAGGATTGTTTTTAAACAAGAGGGATCATATGTCCATGATCTTACTCTACTGGGGTCACGTAACTCTCCCAACTGTAGTTGTGTAATTGAATGGTCTGACCATGCACATACGTGTATATCTGCCGATCTAATAATTGGCTGGAGAACCTAGCTAGTAAATATATAATCCAATTTAGAATAACTATTGTGTGCTGCTTAGTAATACGTTGAATCTGATGTAATCCCATGTAATGATTTCCAAGAATCTAATAGTGTATGGGGAGCTAGCAATTCAAGTATTCTTTTGGCCATAGACTTTTGTCTAGAAGTTTTCTTGCTCTGTACTTGCTGTTTATCTGTAAGATTCTGTAAGTCTATGTTAAAATCTCCTGCCAAAACAATATGCATCTTGGACCAATTGGTGAGCAAATGTGAAATAGAATTAAAAAAAGCCGATTGATTATCATTTGGAGCATATATATTACATAATAATATATTAATATCCTGAATTTGTCCCTGAACAATTAAATATCTACCATCTTTATCAGATATTGTGTCTTTGTGAGTGAATTGTAATGAAGAATGGATTAATATTGAGACCCCCTGTTTCTTAGAGTCAGTAGTAGCATGGAAGTGATGTGAAAATTCTTTGGACCAATATTTGGGTATAAAGGATTTTACAAAATCAGTCTCTTGCAGATAAATTATTTTGGCCTGAAGGCTTTTGTACTGGGTCATGGCCGTTCTTTTAATATTTGAATTCAGTCCCCTCACATTATGCGAGAGGAGATTGTTAGGGAGAGACCTCAATACCTAGCAATAGTATGAAACATTCTATGAGCAGATGATTGTGTATGTTCCCTATTTTTTCCCTGAAATATATCTCGTCTAGTTAGATGTAAAAAGTTGTTAATTCCTATCAAATTCAGGTAGTTTGTAACCTTCAATTTTTATAAGCCTGACTACTCATATACACATTCATGTACAGATATCATTCGACTTTCTTTGCTTTTTTTCCCAATTTTTTTTTTACAACCAGTAGAAAGGCGAGAAACAAACAAATGCAACCTTGTTGTTGTTCTCATACTAAATGCCACCTACCCATAATTAAATTGGGCCAGCTATTTAGGCATATTTTTCGCCTTTTCTGAAATAAGGAAGTGTATACTTTACCCAAGCCTTTCCCCACACAACTAAGGGTTCAGGTTTACCAAATTAACACTTTAGCAGAACCAAGGCAGGATTTAAATTTTCTGTCTTTGGTGACTCTTGTCCAATTCGGCTTATGAGATGGGGCACTGTAGATCTTGCCCTCCTGGTGATACTTCTTTTGTTGCTGGCATCTCTGGCATTTCTAGGCCTAATGTCTTGCAGGCCGCCTGAATCTCTCCAGTTGGTCGAATTGTTAAATATTTATTGTCCTTAGTGATGTGAAGCGCAAAAGGAAAACCCCAACGATATGGGATTTGATGTTTCCTCAATTGAGAGGTGAATGGTCGTAGTTTGTTTCTCCTTTGTAAGGTGCGAACACATAAGTCTTGATTAAACTGGATTATATTGCCTTGAAATTTGAATGTGGGTTTTTGTCTTGCCACTTGAATTATTCTCTCCTTGTCAGGCAATCTCAAAAATTTAATTATAACATCTCTTAAAGGGGAGCCCGTCAATCGTTCTTGGTCGAAGCGCCCTATAAGCATGCTCTATTTGGAAAGTCTCCTCCAATGCTTCTCCAGTGATAGTAGAACTGTTGCAGAAAGAAAGTCATTTATTTTAGTACTAGGAAGGGTAAAGTGAGTGTGGTGACAAAAATTTTAGTTTTCTCTTGTTAAGTGTATCCAGTCCACGGATCATCCATTACTAGTGGGATATTCTCCTTCCCAACAGGAAGTTGCAAGAGGATCACCCACAGCAGAGCTGCTATATCTCCTCCTCTCACTGCCATATCCAGTCATTCTCTTGCAACTCTCAACTAAGATGGAGGTCGTAAGAGGACTGTGGTGTTTTATACTTAGTTTATTTCTTCAATCAAAAGTTTATTTTTAAATGGTACCGGAGTGTACTGTTTATCTCAGGCAGTATTTAGAAGAAGAATCTGCCTGCCTTTTCTATGATCTTAGCAGAAGTAACTAAGATCCTTTGCTGTTCTCACATATTCTGAGGAGTGAGGTAACTTCAGAGGGGGAATAGCCTGCAGGTTTTCCTGTAATAAGATATGTGCAGTTAAAATATTTTTCTAGGGATGGAATTTGCTAGAAAATGCTGCTGATACCGAAGTAATGTAAGTAAAGCCTTAAATGCAGTGATAGCGACTGGTATCAGGCTTATTAATAGATACATACTCTTATAAAAGTGAATTTAAAAACGTTTGCTGGCATGTTTAATCGTTTTTTACATATGTTTGGTGATAAAACGTATTGGGGCCTAGTTTTTTCCACATGGCTGGCTTGAATTTTGCCTAGAAACAGTTCCCTGAGGCTTCCCACTGTTGTAATATGAGTGGGAGGGGCCTATTTTGGCGTTTTTTTGCACAGCAAAAATTACAGACACAGACATCCAGCTTCTTCCTGCATGATCCAGGACTTCTCTGAAGGGCTCAAAAGGCTTCAAAAGTCGTATTGAGGGAGGTAAAAAGCCACAGTAGAGCTGTGGCAGTTGTTGTGACTGTTTAAAAAACGTTTTTGTCATTTGTTATTCCGTTTTTGGTATTAAGGGGTTAATCATCCATTTGCAAGTGGGTGCAATGCTCTGCTAACTTATTACATACACTATAAAAAATTCGTTAGTGTAACTGCATTTTTTCACTGTTATTTCAAAATTTGGGAAAATTTGTGTTTCTTAAAGGCGCAGTAACGTTTTTTATATTGCTTGTAAACTTGTTTTAAAGTGTTTTCCAAGCTTGCTAGTCTCATTGCTAGTCTGTTTAAACATGTCTGACACAGAGGAACCTACTTGTTCATTATGTTTGAAAGCCATGGTGGAGCCCCATAGGAGAATGTGTACTAAATGTATTGATTTCACCTTAAACAGTAAAGATCAGTCTTTATCTATAAAAGAATTATCACCAGAGGGTTCTGTCGAGGGGGAAGTTATGCCGACTAACTCTCCCCACGTGTCAGACCCTTCGCCTCCCGCTCAGGGGACGCACGCTAATATGGCGCCAATTACATCAGGGACGCCCATAGTGATTACCTTGCAGGACATGGCTGCAATCATGAATAATACCCTGTCAGAGGTATTATCTAGATTGCCTGAATTAAGAGGCAAGCGCGATAGCTCTGGGGTTAGGAGAGATACAGAGCGCGCAAATGCTGTTAGAGCCATGTCTGATACTGCATCACAGTATGCAGAACATGAGGACGGAGAGCTTCAGTCTGTGGGTGACATCTCTGACTTGGGGAAACCTGATTCAGAGATTTCTAATTTTAAATTTAAGCTTGAGAACCTCCGTGTATTGCTTGGGGAGGTATTAGCTGCTCTGAATGACTGTAACACAGTTGCAATTCCAGAGAAATTGTGTAGGCTGGATAGATACTATGCGGTGCCGGTGTGTACTGACGTTTTTCCTATACCTAAAAGGCTTACAGAAATTATTAGCAAGGAGTGGTATAGACCCGGTGTGCCCTTTTCCCCACCTCCTATATTTAGAAAAATGTTTCCAATAGACGCCACTACACGGGACTTATGGCAGACGGTCCCTAAGGTGGAGGGAGCAGTTTCTACTTTAGCAAAGCGTACCACTATCCCGGTTGAGGACAGTTGTGCTTTTTCAGATCCAATGGATAAAAAATGGAGGGTTACCTTAAGAAAATGTTTATTCAACAAGGTTTTATTTTACAGCCCCTTGCATGCATTGCGCCTGTCACTGCTGCGGCGGCATTCTGGTTTGAGGCCCTGGAAGAGGCCATCCAGACAGCTCCATTGAATGAAATTATTGACAAGCTTAGAACGCTTAAGCTAGCTAACTCATTTGTTTCTGATGCCATTGTTCATTTGACTAAACTAACGGCTAAGAATTCGGGATTCGCCATCCAGGCGCGTAGGGCGCTATGGCTTAAATCCTGGTCAGCTGACGTGACTTCAAAGTCTAAATTACTCAACATTCCTTTCAAGGGGCAGACCTTATTCGGGCCTGGCTTGAAGGAAATTATTGCCGACATTACTGGAGGCAAGGGTCATACCCTTCCCCAGGACAGGGCCAAATCAAAGGCCAAACAGTCTAATTTTCGTGCCTTTCGAAATTTCAAGACAGGAGCAGCATCAACTTCCTCCGCTTCAAAACAAGAGGGAACTGGTGCTCATTCCAGACAGGCCTGGAAAACTAACCAGTCCTGGAACAAGGGCAAGCAGGCCAGAAAGCCTGCTGCTGCCCCCAAGACAGCATGAAGGAACGGCCCCTATCCGGAAACAGATCTAGTGGGGGGCAGACTTTCTCTCTTCGCCCATTCGTGGGCAAGAGATGTTCAGGATCCCTGGGCGTTGGAGATCATATCTCAGGGATATCTTCTGGACTTCAAAGCTTCTCCTCCACAAGGGAGATTTCATCTTTCAAGGTTATCAGCAAACCAGATAAAGAGGCATTCCTAAGCTGTGTGCAAGACCTCCTTGTAATGGGAGTGATCCATCCAGTTCCGCGGACGGAACAAGGACAGGGATTTTATTCAAATCTGTTTATGGTTCCTAAGAAAGAGGGAACCTTCAGACCAATCTTGGATCTAAAGATCTTAAACAAATTCCTCAGAGTTCCATCATTCAAAATGGAAACTATTCGGACCATCCTACCCATGATCCAAGCGGGTCAGTACATGACCACAGTGGACTTAAAGGATGCCTACCTTCGCATACCGATTCACAAAGATCATCATCGGTTCCTAAGGTTTGCCTTTCTAGACAGGCATTACCAATTTGTAGCTCTTCCCTTCGGGTTGGCCACTGCCCCGAGAATTTTTACAAAGGATCTGGGCTCACTTCTGGCGGTTCTAAGACAGCGAGGCATAGCGGCTCCGTATCTAGACGACATCCTGATACAGGCGTCAAGCTTTCAAATTGCCAAGTCTCATACAGAGATAGTTCTGGCATTTCTGAGGTTGCATGGGTGGAAAGTGAACGTGGAAAAGAGTTCTCTATCACCACTCACAAGAGTCTCCTTCCTAGGGACTCTTATAGATTCTGTAGAGATGAAAATTTACCTGACGGAGTCCAGGTTATCAAAACTTCTAAATGCTTGCAGTGTCCTTCATTCCATTCCACGCCTGTCAGTAGCTCAGTGCATGGAAGTAATCGGCTTAATGGTAGCGGCAATGGACATAGTGCCATTTGCGCGCCTGCATCTCAGACCGCTGCAATTATGCATGTTAAGTCAGTGGAATGGGGATTACTCAGATTTGTCCCCTCTACTAAATCTGGATCAAGAGACCAGAGATTCTCTTCTCTGGTGGCTTTCTCGGGTCCATCTGTCCAAGGGTATGACCTTTCGCAGGCCAGATTGGACGATTGTAACAACAGATGCCAGCCTTCTAGGTTGGGGCGCATTCTGGAACTCCCTGAAGGCTCAGGGATCGTGGAATCAGGAGGAGAAACTCCTCCCAATAAATATTCTGGAGTTAAGAGCAATATTCAATGCTCTTCTAGCTTGGCCTCAGTTAGCAACACTGAGGTTCATCAGATTTCAGTCGGACAACATCATGACTGTGGCTTACATCAACCATCAAGGGGGAACCAGGAGTTCCCTAGCGATGTTAGAAGTCTCAAAGATAATTCGCGGGGCAGAGTCTCACTCTTGCCACCTGTCAGCGATCCACATCCCAGGCGTAGAGAACAGGGAGGCGGATTTTCTAAGTCGTCAGACTTTTCATCCGGGGGAGTGGGAACTCCATCCGGAGGTGTTTGCTCAACTGGTCCATTGTTGGGGCAAACCAGAACTGGATCTCATGGCGTCTCGCCAGAACGCCAAGCTTCCTTGTTACGGATCCAGGTCCAGGGACCTGGGAGCAACGCTGATAGATGCTCTAGCAGCTCCTTGGTTCTTCAACCTGGCCTATGTGTTTCCACCGTTTCCTCTGCTCCCTCGACTGATTGCCAAAATCAAACAGGAGAGAGCATCAGTGATTCTGATAGCGCCTGTGTGGCCACGCAGGACCTGGTATGCAGACCTAGTGGACATGTCATCTCTTCCACCATGGACTCTGCCTCTGAGGCAGGACCTTCTAATACAAGGTCCTTTCAATCATCCAAATCTAATTTCTCTGAGACTGACTGCATGGAGATTGAACGCTTGATTCTATAAAGGGGTGGCTTCTCAGTCGGTCATTGATACCTTAATACAGGCTCGGAAGCCTGTCACCAGGAAAATCTACCATAAGATATGGCGTAAATATCTTTATTGGTGTGAATCCAAGAGTTACTCATGGAGTAAGGTTAGGATTCCTAGGATATTGTCCTTTCTCCAAGAGGGTTTGGACAAAGACTTATCAGCTAGTTCTTTAAAAGGACAGATCTCTGCTCTGTCTATTCTTTTGCACAAGCGTCTGGCAGAAGTTCCAGACGTCCAGGCGTTTTGTCAGGCTTTGGTTAGGATTAAGCCTGTGTTTAAAACTGTTGCTCCCCATGGAGCTTAAACTTGGTTCTTAACGTTCTTCCAGGAGTTCCGTTTGAACCCCTTCATTACATTGATATTAAACTTTTATCTTGGAAAGTTCTGTTTTTGATGGCTATTTCCTCGGCTCGAAGAGTCTGAGTTATCTGCCTTACTTTGTGATTCTCCTTATCTGATTTTTCATTCAGACAAGGTAGTTCAACGTACCAAACCTGGGTTTTTACCTAAGGTGGTTTCTAACAGGAATATCAATGAAGAGATTGTTGTTCCATCATTGTGTCCTAATCCTTCTTCAAAGAAGGAACGTCTTTTGTATAATCTGGGCGTAGTCTGTGCCTTGAAGTTTTACTTACAGGCTACTAAAGATTTTCGTCAAACATCTGCCCTGTTTGACGTTTACTCTGGACAGAGGAGAGGTCAAAAAGCTTCGACAACCTCTCTCTCCTTTTGGCTTCGGAGCATAATACGCTTAGCCTATGAGACTGCTGGACAGCAGCCCCCTGAAAGGATTACAGCTCATTCTACTAGAGCTGTGGCTTCCACCTGGGCCTTTAAAAATGAGGCCTCTGTTGAACAGATTTGCAAGGCTGCGACTTGGTCTTCGCTTCACACCTTTTCAAAATTTTACAAATTTGACACTTTTGCTTCTTCGGAGGCTGTTTTTGGGAGAAAGGTTCTACAGGCAGTGGTTCCTTCCGTTTAAATTCCTGCCTTGTCCCTCCCATCATCCGTGTACTTTAGCTTTGGTATTGGTATCCCACAAGTAATGGATGATCCGTGGACTGGATACACTTAACAAGAGAAAACATAATTTATGCTTACCTTATAAATTTATTTCTCTTGTAGTGTATCCAGTCCACGGCCCGCCCTGTCCTTTTAAGGCAGGTCTAAATTTTAATTAAACTACAGTCACCACTGCACCCTATGGTTTCTCCTTTCTCGTCTTGTTTCGGTCGAATGACTGGATATGGCAGTGAGGGGAGGAGCTATATAGCAGCTCTGCTGTGGGTGATCCTCTTGCAACTTCCTGTTGGGAAGGAGAATATCCCACAAGTAATGGATGATCCGTGGACTGGATACACTACAAGAGAAATAAATTTATCAGGTAAGCATAAATTATGTTTTTATTTTCTCAAGCAAAAGTTTATTTTAAATGGTACCGGTGTGTACTATTCACTCTCTGGCAGAAAAGGGATGAAGATTTCTGCAAGGAGGATGATCTTAGCACTTTGTAACCAAAGATCCACTGCTGTTCTCACAAGGGCTGAAGAGTACAGGAAAACTTCAGTTGGGGGAACGGTTTGCATGCTAAGCTGCATTGAGGTATGTTCAGTCTATTTTTTTCTAGACAGACTGATTATTCTAGAAAAGGCTGGCAATATCCCCATGAGGGAAGGGTAAGCTGTATTCAGACACTTAGTAGGAATCCCAGCTTGCATAAAGGGCTCATTGGTTACTGGTGACACTGTTAGGAAAAAACATTTTTTTATTGCAAACATAACGTTTTTTGAGGGACTTTAAGGGGTCATTGTGGCTTGTTTAAGGGTTATTAACCCACATGGCTAGTTTAGAAACACTCTGGTGTGTTTATTTTAGGCCCCACAACATCGAGTGAGGTGGGTGGGGCCTATTTTCGCGCCTCAGTTGCGCAGTTTTTTACTCAGACATCCAGCTGCTTTCCCAGAGGGTCCTGCTGTGTTTGAGGGCTTAAAAGAAGTTTTATCCCCCACAAATCTTTCCTAAAGGGCAGGTAGGCGTCACAGCACAGCTGTGGCAAGGTGCTGAACGTTTTTTTTACTGGTTTTTGATGTTTTGTCAATCCGGTTTTTACATTAAGGAGTTAACCATTTATTTGTCTGTGCTGTGCAAAATTACTAAGGCTTTATGATGCTACTGTAAAAATTTCGTAAAGTTTACTGCTTTTTTACACTGTTTTGCAGAGTTTGTGCATCTTTTCTCCAACATTGGTGTGTCTGGTCCACGGCGTCATCCTTACTTGTGGGAAATATCTCTTCCCCAACAGGAAATGGCAAAGAGTCCCAGCAAAGCTGGCCATATAGTCCCTCCTAGGCTCCGCCCACCCCAGTCATTCTCTTTGCCGTTGCACAGGCAACATCTCCACGGAGATGGTTAAGAGTATATGGTGTTTAGTTGTAGTTTTTTTATTCTACTATCAAGAGTTTGTTATTTTAAAATAGTGCTGGTATGTACTATTTACTCTGAACAGAAAAAGATGAAGAGTTCTGTTTAAGAGGAAGATGATTTTAGCAGACAGTAACTAAAATCGTTTGCTGTTTCCACATAGGACTGTTGAGATGAAGTAACTTCAGTTGGGGGAAACAGTTAGCAGACTTTTCTGCTTAAGGTATGATTAGCCATATTTCTAACAAGACTGTGTAATGCTGGAAGGCTGTCATTTCCCCTCATGGGGACCGGTAAGCCATTTTCTTAGTCTCAAACAGAATAAAGGGCTTAATATGGGCTATAAAACTGGTAGACACTTTTATGGGCAAAATCGATTGCTTTATTTGGGCATTTTATTCATGTTTATGCTTGTTATTCACACTTATAAACTTGGGGAACGTTTTTTAACGTCAGGCACTGTGTTAGACACCTTTTCAGTCAGGAAGGACCTTCCCAGTTGTAGGCTGAGCCTCATTTTCGCGCCATTACTGCGCAGTTACTTTTGAGAGCAAGACATGCAGATGCATGTGTGAGGATCTGAAAGTAGTTGGAAAAGTTCCTATAAGGCTTCTTTTGGTATCGTATTCCCCCCTGGGTTTGGTAGAGTCGCAGCAAAGACTGTAGCTGGGACTGTAGAGAGGTTAAAACTGTAACCGGCTCCGGTTTCGTTATTTTAAGGGTTAAAGCTCTGAAAGTTGGTGTGCAATACTTTGAATGCTTTAAGACACTGTGGTGAAATTTTGGTACATTTTGAACAATTCCTTCATACTTTTTCACATATTCAGTAATAAAGTGTGCTCCGTTTAAAATTTAAAAAGACAGTAACGGTTTTGTTTTAAAACGGTTTTTGTGCTTTATTGACAAGTTTAAGCCTGTTTAACATGTCTGTACCTTCAGATAAGCTATGTTCTATATGTATGAAAGTCAATGTGTCTCCCCCTTCAAAATTGTGTGATAATTGTGCCATAGCGTCCAAACAAAGTAAGGACAGTACTGCCACAGATAGTAAAATTGCCCAAGATGTTTCATCAGATGAAGGGAGTAGACATAGTTCTACATCATCTCCTTCTGTGTCTACGCCAGTTTTGCCCACGCAGGAGGCAGCTAGTACTTCTAGCGCGCCAATGCTTATTACTATGCAGCAATTGACGTCAGTAATGGATAACTCCATAGCAAATATTTTATCCAAAATGCCTGCATATCAGAGAGAGCGCGATTGCTCTGTTTTAAACACTGAAGAGCAGGAGGGCGCTGATGATAATTGCTCTGTCATACCCTCACACCAATCTGAAGGGGCCATGAGGGAGGTTTTGTCAGATGAGAAATTTTTACTGAAAATGAAATTTCCCTAACAGGCTGAACCTGATGTTGTGACATTTAAATTTAAATTAGAGCATCTCCGCGCACTGCTTAAGGAGGTGTTATCTACTCTGGATGATTGTGACAACCTGGTCATTCCAGAAAAATTATGCAAGATGGACAAGTTCCTAGAGGTTCCGGTGCACCCCGACGCTTTTCCTATACCCAAGCGGG
This sequence comes from Bombina bombina, assembly GCF_027579735.1. NCBI lineage: Eukaryota > Metazoa > Chordata > Amphibia > Anura > Bombinatoridae > Bombina > Bombina bombina. The sequence goes on along the minus strand of NC_069499.1, from coordinate 183,537,095 downwards.
TGGCGGACATAGTGAATAAGGAGTGGGAGAAGCCCGGAATACCTTTTGTCCCCCCTCCTATATTTAAGGAATTATTTCCTATGGTCGACCCCAGGAAGGACCATAGGTCGAGGGGGCAGTTTCTACTCTAAACAAGCGCACTACTATTCCTATCGAGGATAATTGTACTTTCAAAGATCCTATGGATAAAAAATTGGAGGGGTTGCTTAAAAAGACTTTTGTACAGCAAGGTTACCTTCTGCAACCCATTTCGTGCATTGTTCCTGTCACTACAGCAGCGTGGTTCTGGTTCGAGGAACTAGAAAAGTCGCTCAGTAGAGAGACTCCATATGAGGATGCCGCTTTGCAATTAGCTAGATTAGCGGCGAAAAATTCAGGGTTTGTAATTGTGGCGCGCAGAGCGCTTTGGCTAAAGTCTTGGTCAGCGGATGTATCATCCAAGACAAAATTGCTTAATATTACCTTCAAGGGTAAAACTCTCTTTGGGCCAGAATTGAAAGAGATTATCTCAGACATCACTGGGGGAAAGGGCCACGCCTTCCCACAAGATAGGCCTTTCAAAACCAAGAATAAGTCTAATTTTCGTTCCTTTTGTAACTTCAGGAACGGACTGACCTCTAATTCTGCATCCTCTAAGCAAGAGGGTAATGCTTCACAAACCAAACCAGCCTGGAAACCGATGCAAGGCTGGAACAAGGGTAAGCAGGCCAAGAAGCCTGCTGCTGCTAACAAAACAGCATGAAGGAGTAGCCCCCGATCCGGGACCAGATCTAGTAGGGGGCAGACTCTCTCTCTTTGCTCAGGCTTGGGCAAGAGATGTTCAGGATCCCTGGACACTAGAAATAGTCTCTCAGGGTTATCTTCTGGAATTCAAGGAACTACCCTCAAGGGGAAGGTTCCACATGTCTCACTTATCCTCAAACCAAATAAAGAGACAGGCATTCTTACATTGTGTAGAAGACCTGTTAAAAATGGGAGTGATACACCCAGTTCCATCGGCGGAACAAGGAATGGGATTTTACTCAAATCTGTTTGTAGTCCCCAAGAAAGAGGGAACTTTCAGACCGATTCTGGATTTAAAGATCCTAAACAAATTTCTCAGAGTACCATCGTTCAAAATGGAAACCATTCGAACGATTCTACCTACAATCCAGGAAGGTCAATTTATGACTACCGTGGATCTAAAGGATGCGTATCTTCATATTCCTATCCACAAAGAACATCATCAGTTCCTAAGGTTCGCCTTTCTGGACAAACATTACCAGTTTGTGGCTCTCCCATTCGGGCTAGCCACTGCTCCAAGGATTTTCACAAAGGTACTCGGGTCCCTTCTAGCGGTTCTGAGACCAAGGGGCATTGCAGTAGTACCGTACTTGGACGACATTCTAATACAAGCGTCGTCTCTTTCAAAGGCAAAGGCTCACACAGACATCGTTCTGGCCTTTCTCAGATCTCACGGATGGAAGGTGAACATAGAAAAAAGTTCCCTGTCTCCGTCGACAAGAGTTCCCTTCTTGGGAACAATAATAGATTCCTTAGAAATTAGGATTTTCCTGACAGAAGTCAGAAAGTCAAAACTTCTAAACGCTTGTCAAGTTCTTCATTCTATTCCTCGTCCTTCCGTAGCTCAGTGCATGGAAGTAGTAGGGTTGATGGTTACAGCAATGGACATAGTTCCTTTTGCGCAAATTATCTAAGACCATTACAACTGTACATGCTGAAACAGTGGAATGGGGACTATACAGACTTGTCTCCAGTGATTCAAGTAGATCAGAAGACCAGAGACTCACTCCGTTGGTGGCTAACCCGGGACCACCTGTCCCAGGGAATGAGCTTTCGCAGACCAGAGTGGGTCATCGTCACGACCGACGCCAGTCTAGTGGGCTGGGGAGCGGTCTGGGAATCCCTGAAAGCTCAGGGACTTTGGTCTCGGGAAGAGTTTCTCCTCCCGATAAACATTCTGGAACTAAGAGCGATATTCAATGCTCTCAGGGCTTGGCCTCAACTAGCAAAGACCATATTCATAAGATTCCAATCAGACAACATGACGACTGTTGCTTATATCAATCATCAGGGGGGAACAAGAAGTTCCCTGGCGATGAGAGAAGTGACCAAAATAATAGAATGGGCAGAGGATCACTCCTGCCACCTATCTGCGATCCACATCCCAGGAGTGGAACTTCGTCAGACATTCCATCCGGGGGAGTGGGAACTTCACCCGGAGATATTTGCCCAATTAACTCCATTATGGGGCATTCCAGACATGGATCTGATGGCGTCTCGTCAGAACTTCAAGGTTCCTTGCTACGGGTCCAGATCCAGGGATCCCAAGGCGACTCTAGTGGATGCACTAGTAGCGCCTTGTTCCTTCAACCTAGCTTATGTGTTTCCACCGTTTCCTCTCATTCCCAGGCTGGTAGCCAGGATCAAGCAGGAGAGGGCCTCTGTGATCTTGATAGCTCCTGCGTGGCCACGCAGGACTTGGTATGCAGACCTGGTGAATATGTCATCGGCTCCACCATGAAAGCTACCTTTGAGACAGGACCTTCTTGTACAGGGTCCATTCGGACATCCAAATCTGGTCTCCCTCCAGCTGACGGCTTGGAAATTGAACGCTTGATTCTATCAAAGCGTGGGTTTTCAGATTCTGTGATAGATACTCTGGTTCAAGCCAGAAAACCGGTAACTAAAAAAATTTACCATAAAATATGGAAAAGATATATCTGCTGGTGTGAATCCAAAGGATTCCCATGGAATAAGATCAAAATTCCTAAGATCCTTTCCTTTCTACAAGAAGGTTTGGATAAAGGATTATCAGAGAGTTCTCTAAAGGGACAGATTTCTGCTTTATCTGTCTTACTACACAAACGACTGGCAGCTGTGCCAGATGTTCAAGCATTTGTTCAGGCTCTGGTTAGGATCAAGCCTGTTTACAGACATTTGACTCCTCCCTGGAATTTAAATCTAGTTCTTTCAGTTCTCCAAGGGGTTCCGTTTGAACCTTTACATTCCATAGATATTAAGTTGTTATCTTGGAAAGTTTTGTTTTTGGTTGCTATTTCTTCTGCTAGAAGAGTTTCTGAGCTATCTGCTCTGCAGTGTACTCCGCCCTATCTGGTGTTCCATTCAGATAAGGTTGTTTTGCGTACTAAGCCTGGTTTTCTTCCAAAGGTTGTTTCCAACAAAAATATTAACCAGGAGATAGTTGTGCCTTCTTTGTGTCCAAATCCAGTTTCAAAGAAGGAACGTTTGCTACACAATTTGGATGTAGTCCGTGCTCTAAAATTCTATTTAGAGGCTACAAAAGAGTTCAGACAAACATCTTCTCTGTTTGTCGTCTATTCTGGTAAGAGGAGAGGTCAAAAAGAGACTTCTACCTCTCTTTCCTTTTGGCTTAAAAGTATCATCCGATTGGCTTACGAGACTGCCGGACGGCAGCCTCCTGAAAGAATCACAGCTCACTCTACTAGGGCTGTGGCTTCCACATGGGCCTTCAAGAACGAGGCTTCTGTTGATCAGATATGTAAGGCAGCGACTTGGTCTTCACTGCACACTTTTGCCAAATTTTACAAATTTGATACTTTTGCTTCTTCGGAGGCTATTTTTGGGAGAAAGATTTTGCAAGCCGTGGTGCCTTATGTTTAGGTGACCTGATTTGCTCCCTCCCTTCATCCGTGTCCTAAAGCTTTGGTATTGGTTCCCACAAGTAAGGATGATACCGTGGACCGGACACACCAATGTTGGAGAAAACAGAATTTATGCTTACCTGATAAATTACTTTCTCCAACGGTGTGTCCGGTCCACGGCCCGCCCTGGTTTTTTAATCAGGTTTGATTAATTATTTTCTCTAACTACAGTCACCACGGCACCCTATGGTTTCTCCTATTTCTCTTGTTATGTGTGTTCAGTCCACGGGTCATCCATTACTTATGGGATATATTCTCCTTCCCAACAGGAAGTTGCAAGAGGATCACCCAAGCAGAGCTGCTATATAGCTCCTCCCCTCACATGTCATATCCAGTCATTCTCTTGCAACCCTCAACAAAGAAGGAGGTCGCAAGAGGAGCTGGAGTTTTTACTTAATTATTCTTCAATCAAAAGTTTGTTATTTTAAATGGCACCGGAGTGTGCTGTTTTTCTATCTCAGGCAGTATTTGGAAGAAGAATCTGCCTGCGGTTTTCTATGATCTTAGCAGGCGTAACTAAGATCCACTGGCTGTTCTCGACATTCTGAGGAGTGGGGTAACTTCAGAAAATGGGAATAGCATGCGGGGTTCCCCGCAAATGAGGTATGTGCAGTACAATATTTTCTGGGAATGGAATTGACTAAGAAAACACTGCTGTTACCTACATGATGTAAGTACAGCCTTAAATGCAGTAGTAGCGACTGGTATCAGGCTGATAAATGTATGCGCAGTTGAGTTATTTTCTAGGTACTAGAATTTGACTGAAAAAATACTGTTAATACTGAAATAATGCTTAAGCCTTATCTGCAGTAGAAGCGACTGGTAGCAGGCTTAGTGATAACTTTGCATGACTTTGAAAGTTTGTTTTTAAAACGTTTACTGGCATGTTATTCGTTTTGTGAGGTACTTTGGTGATAAATCCTTTTTGGGCATGATTTTTTTCCACATGGCTAACGTATTTTTCTGCATAGAAAACGTTATATCAGGTCTCCCACTGTTGTAATATGAGTGGGAGGGACCTTTTTTTAGCGCCTTGTTGCGCAGTTAAAATTAGAGGGTTACCTTAAGAAAATGTTTGTTCAACAAGGTTTTATATTACAGCCTCTTGCATGCATTTCGCCTGTCACTGCTGCAGCGGCATTCTGGTTTGAGTCTCTGGAAGACGCGATTCGCACAGCACCATTGGATGAGACTTTGAGCAAGCTTAGAACGCTTAAGCTAGCTAATGCGTTTGTTTCGGATGCCGTAGTGCATTTAACCAAACTTACGGCTAAGAATTCCGGATTCGCCATACAGGCGCGCAGAGCGCTATGGCTTAAATCCTGGTCAGCAGATGTAACTTCTAAATCTAAACTATTGAATATTCCTTTCAAAGGGCAGACCTTATTCGGGCCCGGCTTGAAGGAAATTATTGCTGACATTACTGGAGGTAAGGGTCACTCCCTTCCTCAGGACAGGGCCAAATCAAAGGCCAAACAGTCTAATTTTCGTGCCTTTCGTAATTTCAAGGCAGGAGCAGCATCAACTTCCTCCGCTCCAAAACAGGAAGGATCTACTGCTTGTTACAGACAAGGTTGGAAAGGCAACCAGTCATGGAGCAAGGGCAAGCAGGCCAGAAAGCCTACTTCCGCCCCTAAGACAGCATGAAGACAGGGCCCCCTTTCCGGAGACGGATCTAGTGGGGGGCAGACTTTCTCTCTTTGCCCAGGCTTGGGCAAGAGATGTACAGGATCCCTGGACGTTGGAGATTATATCTCAGGGATACCTTCTGGATTTCAAAACTTCTCCTCCACAAGGGAGGTTTCATCTCTCAAGGTTATCAACAAACCTAGTAAAGAAAGAGGCATTTCTACAATGTGTACAAGACCTCTTAGTGATGGGAGTGATCCACCCAGTTCCGCGAACGGAACAAGGGCAAGGGTTTTACTCAAATCTGTTTGTGGTTCCCAAAAAAGAGGGAACCTTCAGACCAATCTTAGACTTAAAAATCTTAAACAAATTCCTAAGGGTTCCATCGTTCAAGATGGAAACCATTCGGACCATCCTACCCATGATCCAAGAGGGTCAATATATGACCACAGTGGATTGGATTTAAAGGATGGCTACCTTCACATACCGATTCACAAAGATCATTATCGGTACCTAAGGTTTGCCTTTCTAGACAGGCATTACCAGTTTGTAGCTCTTCCCTTCGGGTTAGCTACGGCTCCGAGAATTTTTACAAAGATTCTGGGTTCGCTTCTGGCGGTACTCAGACCGCAAGACATTGCGGTGGCTCCGTACCTAGACGACATTCTGATACAAGCGTCAAGTTTTCAAAATGCAAAGTCTCATACAGAGATAGTTCTAGCATTTCTGAGGTCGCATGGGTGGAAAGTGAACATGGAAAAGAGTTCTCTGTTTCCACTCACAAGGGTCCCCTTCCTAGGGACTCTTATCGATTCTGTAGAGATGAAGATTTACCTGACGGAGTCCAGGTTATTAAAAATTCTAAATACTTGCCGTGTCCTTCATTCCATTCCAAGCCCATCAGTAGCTCAGTGCATGGGCCAATGAAACTAGTAATTCAGCTAAGGGGGATAGATTTTTAAATGTTCTCAGGGATAACTTCTTGTCACAATTAATAGAGGAGCCAACTAGGAGTAAAGCTATATTGGATTTAGTGCTATCAAACAATACAGATATAATATCAAACATAGAAGTTAAAGAACATTTGGGTAACAGTGATCATAACATGGTCACATTTGAAATCTCTTTTCATATGCAGTGTTTTAAAGGCTTAACTAAGACTTTTAATTTCAAGAAAGCAAAATTCAACGATTTAAGGAAATCATTAAATAATATAAATTGGGACAATGTATTTTCTAATAAAAATACAGAGGATAAATGGATAATATTTAAAAATTTGTTAAATAAATATACATATCAATACATACCATATGGTTATAAAAATAAAAATAAAAAAAATAAGCCGTTATGGCTAAATAAAAATGTGTTAAAAGAAATTAGGAAAAAACGTAGGGCATTTAAATTATTAAAAGAAAATAGTACAGACTCAGCATACAATATTTATAAGGAATGTAACAAAGCATGCAAAAAAGCAATCAAATTAGCCAAAATTGAAAATGAAAAATTAATTGCCAAGGATTCTAAGTCTAACCCTAAAAGGTTCTTTAAGTACATAAATAGCAAAAAATCTAAGAAGGATAATATAGGTACATTAAAATGTGTGGAGGGTAGCATGATAAATAATGACAGGGAAAAGGCTGAGGTACTAAACCAGTTTTTTTCTTCAGTATACACAAGAGAGGAACCATTGAATGATACTTTGGAACAGAATAGAACATGCCAGTCCATACCACTAACTGGGTTTTGTTTAGAGGATATCAGGAAAAAACTAAAAAATATTAAGGTAAATAAAACTCCAGGCCCAGATGGAATACACCCAAGGGTGTTAAGTGAACTTAGCACTGTTATAGACAAACCTTTACTCTTAATTTTTCAAGACTCATTATCCTCAGGCATGGTACCCCAGGATTGGCGTAAAGCTGATGTGGTGCCACTCTTCAAAAAGGGAAGCAGGGATGATCCAGGAAGCTATAGACCAGTTAGTCTGACATCAATAGTGGGGAAGATATTTGAAGGGATTATAAGGGATTATATTGATGAGCATATTCGTGTAAACAAGATTATGAGTTCTAATCAGCATGGCTTTAGGAGAAATAGATCATGTCAAACTAATCTAATTAGATTCTATGAGGAAGTAAGTAAAAATATAGATAAAGGGGAATCAGTTGATGTGATATACTTAGATTTTGCAAAGGCATTTGATACAGTGCCACATGAGAGATTAATGCACAAAATTAAGGGACTGGGAATAGCTGAAAATGTTAGCTCATGGATAAATAACTGGATAAAAGATAGGGAGCAACGAGTAGCAGTAAATGGATCATACTCAGATTGGACAAAGGTAATCAGTGGCGTCCCCCAGGGATCAGTACTGGGCCCTGTTCTTTTTAATATTTTTATAAATGACTTGGAGCAAGGATTAAATAGCGACATCTCTATTTTTGCAGATGATACTAAGTTAAGTAAGGTCATTAGGTCAGAGCAGGATGAACTCTCTTTGCAAAGGGATTTGCGAAAATTAGAACTATGGGCAAGTGAATGGAAAATGAGATTTAATACGGAAAAATGTAAGGTTCTACATTTTGGAAGTAAAAATAAGCAGGCTATGTGTTTTTTAAATGGGACAAGACTTAGCCAAACACAGGAGGAAAGGGATTTGGGAGTAGTAATAGATAACAAGCTAAAGATGAGTGCACAATGCAGGGCAGCGGCTTCAAAGGCTAATAAGATACTAGCATGTATTAAAAGAGGCATATATTCAAGGGAGGAAAGCATAATTCTGTCATTATATAAAGCCCTGGTAAGACCTCACCTTGAGTTTGGAGTGCAGTTCTGGGGACCGATTGCTAAAAAAGATATTGCAGAACTAGAAAAAGTTCAGAGAAGGGCCACAAAGCTAATAAGGGGATTGGAGAAATTAACCTATGAGGAGAGGCTAGCCAAACTGGGTCTGTTCTCTTTAGAAAAAAGGCGCTTGAGAGGTGACATGATTACTTTATATAAATATATTCAAGGCCCATATACAGAGATGGCAGAAGCTCTTTTTATTCCAAGAAAATTGGTTCTGACAAGAGGTCATAATTTAAGGTTGGAGGAAAGGAGATTTAATCTCCTGCAACGGAAACGTTTTTTCACTGTAAGAGCAATAAAATTGTGGAACTCATTACCAAAGGAGGTAGTGAATGCCAATACCATAGATACATTTAAAAATAGTCTGGATAAATTTCTGTATATAAACAAAATTCATGGATATGATTGCTAGTATTAAATGGGTCACATTTTAATGGGGTTATTTAAGCTTAACTGGAGCTTTTTGTAAGTATTTTAGATTTGTATAGGTTGAACTCGATGGACTTCAGTCTTTTTTCAACCTTATCTACTATGTTACTATGTTACTATGAAGGGGTAGCCCCCGATCCAGAACCGGATCTAGTAGGGGGCAGACTCTCTCTCTTCGCTCAGGCTTGGGCAAGAGATGTTCACGATTCCTGGGCTTTAGAAATTGTGTCCCAGGGATATCTTCTGGACTTGAAAGACCCCCCCTCCCCCCCAAGGGGGAGATTTCACATTTCTCAATTGTCTGCAAACCACACAAAGATAGAGGCGTTCTTACGCTGTGTAGAAGACCTTCATACCATGGGAGTGATCCGCCCAGTTCCAAAAGCGGAACAAGGGCTAGGGTTTTACTCAAACCTGTTTGTAGTTCCCAAAAAAGAGGGAACTTTCAGACCAATCTTGCATCTCAAAATTCTAAGCAAATTCCTCAGAGTACCATCATTCAAGATGGAGACTATTCGGGCTATTCTACCATTGATCCAGGAGAGTCAATATATGACTACCGTGGACTTAAAGGATGCGTATCTACACATCCCTATTCACAGAGATCATCATCAATTCCTCAGATTCGCCTTTCTAGACAGGCATTACCAGTTTGTGCACCTTCCCTTCGGGTTGGCCACGGTTCCCAGAATTTTCACAAAGGTGCTTGGGTCCCTTTTGGCGGTTCTAATACCGTGGGGCATAGCAGTGGCGCCTTATCTAGACGACATCTTAATTCAGTTGTCGACTTTCCAGCTAGCCAAGTTTCACACGGACATCGTGTTGGCTTTTCTGAGATCTCACGGGTGGAAGGTGAACATTAAAAAGAGTTCTCTCTTCCCTCTCACAAGAGTTTCCTTCCTAGGGTCTCTGATAGACTCAGTAGAAATGAAAATATTTCTGACGGAGGTCAGAAAATCAAAACTCTTAACCACTTGCCGAGCTCTTCATTCCATTTCTTGGCCATCAGTGGCTCAGTGTATGGAGGTAATCAGACTCATGGTAGCGGCAATGGACATAGTTCCTTTTGCCCGCCTACACCTCAGACCACTGCAACTATGCATGCTCAAACAGTGGAATGGGGATTATGCAGATTTATCTCCTCAACTACATCTGGACCAGGAGATCAGAGATTCTCTTCTCTGGTGGTTGTCTCAGGACCACCTGTCTCAGGGAATGTGTTTCCACAGGCCAGAGTGGCTCATAGTAACGACAGATGCCAGCCTGCTAGGCTGGGGTGCAGTCTGGAACTCCCTGAAAGCACAGGATTTATGGTCTCGGGAGGAAACTCTCCTCCCGATAAACATTCTAGAACTGAGAGCGATATTCAATGCGCTTCAGGCGTGGCCTCAGCTAGCTGCAGCCAAATTCATCAGATTTCAGTCGGACAACATCACAACTGTAGCTTATATCAATCATCAAGGAGGAAAACGGTGTTCTCTAGCGATTATGGAGGTAACCAAAATAATCCAATGGGCGGAGGATCATTCTTGCCATCTCTCAGCAATCCATATCCCAGGGGTAGAGAACTGGGAGTCGTCAGACTTTTCATCCGGGGTAGTGGGAGCTCCATCCGGAGGTAATTGCCCAGCTGACTCAGCTATGGGGCACACCAGAATAGGATCTGATGGCGTCCCGTGAGAACGCCCAGCTTCCGTGTTACGGGTCCAGGTCCCGGGATCCCCAGGCGGTAAAGATAGATGCTCTAGCAGTGCCCTGGTCCTTCAATCTGGCCTTTGCATTTCCACCGTTTCCTCTCCTCCCACGTCTGGTTGCCAGAATCAAGCAGGAGAGAGCTTTGGTGATTCTGATAGCACCTGCGTGGCCACACAGGATTTGGTATGCAGACCTAGTGGACATGTCATTTGTTCCACCGTGGACTCTGCCAATGAGGCAGGACCTTCTAATCCAAGGTCCATTCCAGCATCCAAATTTAATTTCTCTGCGTCTGACTGCTTGGAGATTGAAGCCTGATTCTATCAAAGCGTGGTTTCTCTGAGTCGGTCATTGATACCCTGATTCAAGCTAGAAAGCCTGTCACCAGGAAAATCTATCATACGATTTGGTGCAAATATCTTTATTGGTGTGAATCCAAGGGTTACTCATGGAGTAAGATTAGGATTCCTAGAATATTGTCCTTTCTCCAAGAAGGATTGGAGAATGGATTATCAGCTAGTTCTTTAAAAGGACAGATATCTGCTTTGTCTATTCTTTTACACCATCGTCTGGCAGATGTACCAGACGTTCAAGCGTATAGTCAGGCCTTAGTCAGGATCAAGCCTGTATTTAAACCAGTTGCTCCGCCATGGAGCCTAAACTTAGTTCTTAAAACTCTTCAAGGGGTTCAGTTTGAACCTATGCATTCCATAGATATTAAGCTTCTATCTTGGAAAGTTTTGTTTTTATTAGCTATCTCTTCGGCTCGAAGAGTTTCTGAGTTATCTGCTTTACAGTGTGACTCACCTTACCTGGTTTTCCATGCAGATAAGGTGGTTTTGCGTACCAAACCTTTATTCCTTCCTAAGGTTGTTTCTAATAGGAATATTAATCAGGAAATTGTTGTTCCTTCTCTGTGTCCTAATCCTTCTTTAAAGAAGGAACTTCTGTTGCACAATCTTGATTTGGTTCGTTCTTTAAAATTCTACTTACAAGCAACCAAAGATTTCCGTCAAACATCTTCATTGTTTGTTCGTTGTTTATTCTGGTAAGCGTAGAGGTTAAAAGGCTACGGCTACCTCTTTCTTTTTGGCTGAAAATCATCATCCGTTTGGCTTATGAGACTGCTGGCCAGCAGCCTCCTGAAAGAATTACTGCTCATTCTACTAGAGCAGTGGCTTCCACATGCGCTTTTAAAAATGACGCTTCTGTTGAACAGATTTGTAAGGCGGCGACTTGGTCTTCGCTTCATACTTTTTCCAAATTTTCCAAATTCTATACTTTTGCTTCTTCGGAGGCTATTTTTAGGAGACAGGTTCTACAAGCAGTGGTGCCTTCCGTTTAAGGTACCTGTCTTGTCCCTCCCTTCATCCGTGTCCTAAAGCTTTGGTATTGGTATCCCACAAGTATGGATGAATCCGTGGGCTTGATACATCATACAAGAGAAAACAGAATTTTATGCTTACCTGATAAATTTATTTCTCTTGTGATGTATCGAGTCCACGGCCCGCCCTGTTTATTTAAGACAGGTAGTATATTTTTATTTAAAAAACTTCAGTCACCTCTGCACCCTATAGTTTCTCCTTTTTTTTTTCCCTAGCCTTCGGTCGAATGACTGGGGGGTGGAGCTAATGGAGGAGCTATATAGACAGCTCTGCTGTGAGTGCCTTCTTTGCCACTTCCTGTAAGGAAGGAGAATATCCCACAAGTATGGATGAATCCGTGGACTCGATACATCACAAGAGAAATAAATTTATCAGGTAAGCATAAATTGTTTTTTTCAATAAAATACACTATTGGAGCATAAAAATACAAACCACAAAATAGTTAAAATAAAATTAGCTGCCTGTTCTGTGGTTACATAGTAGCAACTAGCCAGTACTTAGGTCTTCTGACACACCATTGTCATGTTTTCTTGTACAGTCATTCTATCTGTGGTATTAACATATGAAGCAGTGTATGAATGGAGAAACCTGAAAAGAGCTGAATTTACAGTAGTATGATTTGTTTACAAGTATACAGTAAATGTAGTACAATGCACACACAGCTAAATGAATTGCAAATGCAGCAGAGTGACTGTCCAGACACACACAGCTAGTCTAAGTGTAGTATTTAGGTAGTACAATGCACACTGCTTCATGTGTTAGTCATTTATCTGAGTGAATATTCACCCAGGAAAACATGAAGGATGGGGCACTGACAAGGTCAATCCTGACATCCTGCACTGCCTGTCATATTACATCACACAGCTATTCTGTAGTACATAACAGAACACTAATATAGTTAGCGTGCATAATACAAACGAGTGAACTCAAGACGCACAAAGCTAATTGAAATTAAATTAGCTATTGGCCAGTTCTTACCACATTGTCCATGTCCATGTTTTATTGGGCAGTCAGTCTAGCTGTGGTATGAGTAACAAATGAAGCAGTGTATGCATGGAGAAACCTGAAAACTTTTGCTGACTTAATTTTTGACTGATTGATTTGATTGCTTTTTGACTGATTGATTTGATTGCTTTTTGACTGATTTGATTGATTTGACTGATTTGTCTTTCTAAGTGTAGTAATTTAGGTAGTAGAATGCACACTGCTTTATTTTGTCACTTAGCCGAGTGACTATCCAGGAAACATGAGGGATATGGCATTGACAAGGTAAATCCTGCAACCTGTTTTTAACATCCATGCATCAACTAATAGCAGCAGCACTGCAGCATAGTACAGTAAGACAGTACATTTTTCAAGTTTTAAAAGAGAGAATACAATACAAAATTGGAAGTTGGAACCTGCCCTGGTTATGGCATTTATGGCACTGTTTCTTCGAATACATTCATCTATTACTTTGCATCAGGGACTGTTGATTGCTTGACTTGGATTCTGCTCGATTTGCTGCTCAGACACAATGGCCATATCAGGTAACACCCTGGCCTTGATGCTTGTAATTTTATCCTCATTTAGGTAGGTTGTCTTGAATCGTGGATCAAGGAATGATGCCATATTTAGCAGATCTTGAGTATCTTCATCTTCATAATTTCTATTCATATCTTCAAGAAATTTGGATTTTAGTGTCTTGGTAAGGTCAGAATCATCTTCCTCCAGAGCCAGTTTTTTTTTGGTTTAATAGATGCAGAACTGGTTTCACATATGATACACTGACTTGGTTTTCTCCAGAAGTAAATGTGAGATGGCAGTTGGTATCTTGTCGAGTGTGTGCATCATTCTTTTGAAGCCTTCTTTACTAACCGTGTATGCAGGCACCATGTCTTTGCATATATAATATGCAATAGCGTTGGTTATTTCTTTATGCCTTTTAGAGGTCTTCGCATATGGTGATGTCACTGTGTTTGCAAATGCCTTTGATTGTTGCTGCTCAACTTTAGCTTCACAGCTTGTTTGTGTTGTCTTTTCTCCATCAGGGTTTTTTTTTGCCTTACATAGTTCAAAGATGTCCTTATGTCGCTGTTTAAGGTGCTGGAACAGGTTTGATGTGTTACTTTGTCTTGCTGCAACACTCGTTCTACAAGTCTTACAGATTACTTTCTGTTTTACATCATATTTTTTGAATCCAAAATATTGGATTCAACTGATGTTGAATTTTTCTTTAGCACCAACAATTCATTATCAACATCATCATCATTATTGTTGGACACGGACAGCTCTTCAGAACTCATCTTGGATTTTTTGTACAGCGCGCCACACAAAATACCAGCTTGCACAAAAAAATGAGATTTAAACTACCGGATACTACCGCACACACTGCCAGTATCCGTGGCAACCGTGGCACATTGATAGACAAGAGACCACAGGCTTGAACTTGAATAGAAAGATATACAAGAATTGAATGGCCTTGATTGATGATGCTGTTAGCTTAGCTCTGATGTTACTAGTATAGCGGAAGCAGTCACCTTGATTGAAGAGAACACAGGCTTGCTGCACTTGAATATAAAGAAGACAACAATGTGATTGATGACGCAGTCACCTTATTTGAAGAGAACACAGGCTTGCTGCACTTTAATATAAAGACGATAACAATGGGCTTGATGATGCAGTCATCTTGATTGAGAAGAGACAAGAGACCATAGGCTTACACTTGACATGATTTTGAATATAAAGACAACAATGTGCTTGATGAAGCAGTCACCTTATCTGAAGAGAACTTGAATATAAAGATGACAACAATGGGCTTGATGATGTAGGCACATCACCTGGATTGAGAGACAAGAGACCACAGGCTTGCACTTGAATATAAATAAGACAACAATTGGCTTAATGATGATGCAGTCACCTTGATTGTGAAGAGACAAGAGACCACAGACTTACACTTAAAATTAATTGAATATAAAAAAGATAACAATGGGCTTGCTCATCATCATGTTTAACTGAGACTGAGGCAACACTGGCTTTCACTGGAGGAGACTGACCTTGCAGTTGTAGAATACACTGGCTCTCGAGGACTGACCTTGCAGTTGTAGAATACACTGGCTCTTGAGGACTGACCTTGCTGTTGTAGAAAACACTAGCTTTGGAGGACTGACCTTGCTGTTGTAGAAGACACTGGCTGAATGGCTGACCTTGCTGTTGTAGAAGACACAGGATAGCCTTGCAGAGTTGCAGTTCACTTGCAGGATGACTTTGGTGTTGTAGAAGAAGAAACAGGCTGCAGATTGTGGATGACCTTGCTGTTGTAGAGGAAGAAACAGGCTGCAATCTGGAACCACAGCTGTTGGCTGTCTGGTGAACTTGATACTAGTAGGAGACGATGCACAGGCAGTCTTTGCTGTTGGTTGAACAATGAACATTACAGATTTTTAGAATAAGGTGGTGGGAGGGAGGAAAAAATAGACAACATAGAATAGGGGTGGACAAGTTCTACTTTCTCCAACATAGGTGTGTCCGGTCCACGGCGTCATCCTTACTTGTGGGGATATTCTCTTCCCCAACAGGAAATGGCAAAGAGCCCAGCAAAGCTGGTCACATGATCCCTCCTAGGCTCCGCCTTCCCCAGTCATTCTCTTTGCCGTTGTACAGGCAACATCTCCACGGAGATGGCTTAGAGTTTTTTAGTGTTTAACTGTAGTTTTTATTATTCAATCAAGAGTTTGTTATTTTAAAATAGTGCTGGTATGTACTATTTACTCTGAAACAGAAAAGAGATGAAGATTTCTGTTTGTAAGAGGAAAATGATTTTAGCAACCGTTACTAAAATCGATGGCTGTTTCCACACAGGACTGTTGAGAGGAATTAACTTCAGTTGGGGGAACAGTGAGCAGACTTTTGCTGCTTGAGGTATGACACATTCTAACAAGACGATGTAATGCTGGAAGCTGTCATTTTCCCTATGGGATCCGGTAAGCCATTTTTATTACAGACAGAAAAAAAGGGCTTCACAAGGGCTTTTTAAGACTGTAGACATTTTCTGGGCTAAATCGATTTATATATAAACATATTTTATACTCCATAGCCTTGAGGAATTATTTTAATCTTGGGAATTTTGTAAAATAACCGGCAGGCACTGTATTGGACACCTTATTCTCTAGGGGCTTTCCCTAGTCATAGACAGAGTCTCATTTTCGCGCCTGTATTGCGCATTTGTTTTTGAGAAGCATGACATGCAGATGCATGTGTGAGGAGCTCTGATACATAGAAAAGACTTTCTGAAGGCGTCATTTGGTATCGTATTCCCCTTTGGGCTTGGTTGGGTCTCAGCAAAGCAGATACCAGGGACTGTAAAGGGGTTAAATATAAAAACGGCTCCGGTTCCGTTATTTTAAGGGTTAAAGCTTCCAAATTTGGTGTGCAATACTTTTAAGGCTTTAAGACACTGTGGTGAAATTTTGGTGAATTTTGAACAATTCCTTCATACTTTTTCGCAATTGCAGTAATAAAGTGTGTTCAGTTTAAAATTTAAAGTGACAGTAACGGTTTTATTTTAAAACGTTTTTTGTACTTTGTTATCAAGTTTATGCCTGTTTAACATGTCTGAACTACCAGATAGACTGTGTTCTGAATGTGGGGAAGCCAAGGTTCCTTCTCATTTAAATAGATGTGATTTATGTGACACAAAATTTAGAGAAAATGATGCCCAAGATGATTCCTCAAGTGAGGGGAGTAAGCATGGTACTGCATCATCCCCTCCTTCGTCTACACCAGTCTTGCCCACACAGGAGGCCCCTAGTACTTCTAGCGCGCCAATACTCCTTACTATGCAACAATTAACGGCTGTAATGGATAATTCTATCAAAAACATTTTAGCCAAAATGCCCACTTATCAGCGAAAGCGCGACTGCTCTGTTTTAGAAAATACTGAAGAGCATGAGGACGCTGATGATATTGGTTCTGAAGGGCCCCTACACCAGTCTGAGGGGGCCAGGGAGGTTTTGTCTGAGGGAGAAATTTCAGATTCAGGGAAAATTTCTCAACAAGCTGAACCTGATGTGATTACATTTAAATTTAAGTTGGAACATCTCCGCGCTCTGCTTAAGGAGGTGTTATCCACTCTGGATGATTGTGAGAATTTGGTCATTCCAGAGAAACTATGTAAAATGGACAAGTTCCTAGAGGTCCCGGGGCCCCCCGAAGCTTTTCCTATACCCAAGCGGGTGGCGGACATTTTAAATAAAGAATGGGAAAGGCCCGGTATACCTTTCGTCCCTCCCCCCATATTTAAAAAATTGTTTCCTATGGTCGTCCCCAGAAAGGACTTATGGCAGACAGTCCCCCAGGTCGAGGGGGTGGTTTCTACTCTAAACAAACGCACCACTATACCCATAGAAGATAGTTGTGCTTTCAAAGATCCTATGGATAAAAAATTAGAAGGTTTGCTTAAAAAGATGTTTGTTCAGCAAGGTTACCTTCTACAACCAATTTCATGCATTGTCCCTGTCACTACAGCCGCGTGTTTCTGGTTCGATGAGCTAGAAAAGGCGATCAATAATAATTCTTCTTCTTATGAGGAGATTATGGACAGAATTCGTGCTCTGAAATTGGCTAATTCTTTCACCCTAGACGCCACTTTGCAATTGGCTAGGTTAGCGGCGAAAAATTCTGGGTTTGCTATTGTGGCGCGCAGAGCGCTTTGGTTAAAATCTTGGTCAGCGGATGCGTCTTCCAAGAACAAATTGCTTAACATTCCTTTCAAGGGGAAAACGCTGTTTGGCCCTGACTTGAAAGAGATTATCTCTGATATCACTGGGGGCAAGGGCCACGCCCTTCCTCAGGATAGGTCTTTCAAGGCCAAAAATAAACCTAATTTTCGTCCCTTTCGCAGAAACGGACCAGCCCCAAGTGCTACGTCCTCTAAGCAGGAGGGTAATACTTCTCAAGCCAAACCAGCCTGGAGACCAATGCAAGGCTGGAACAAAGGAAAGCAGGCCAAGAAACCTGCCACTGCTACCAAGACAGCATGAGATGTTGGCCCCCGATCCGGGACCGGATCTGGTGGGGGGCAGACTCTCTCTCTTCGCTCAGGCTTGGGCAAGAGATGTTCTGGATCCTTGGGCGCTAGAAATAGTCTCCCAAGGTTATCTTCTGGAATTCAAGGGGCTTCCCCCAAGGGGGAGGTGCCACAGGTCTCAATTGTCTTCAGACCACATAAAAAAACAGGCATTCTTGCATTGTGTAGAAGACCTGTTAAAAATGGGAGTGATTCATCCTGTTCCATTAGGAGAACAAGGGATGGGGTTCTACTCCAATCTGTTCGTAGTTCCCAAAAAAGAGGGAACGTTCAGACCAATCTTAGATCTCAAGATCCTAAACAAGTTTCTCAAGGTTCCATCGTTCAAAATGGAAACCATTCGAACAATTCTTCCTTCCATCCAGGAAGGTCAATTCATGACCACGGTGGATTTAAAGGATGCGTATCTACATATTCCTATCCACAAGGAACATCATCGGTTCCTAAGGTTCGCATTCCTGGACAAGCATTACCAGTTTGTGGCACTTCCGTTCGGATTAGCCACTGCTCCAAGGATTTTCACAAAGGTACTAGGGTCCCTTCTAGTGGTGCTAAGACCAAGGGGCATTGCAGTAGTACCTTACTTGGACGACATTCTGATTCAAGCGTCGTCCCTTCCTCAAGCAAAGGCTCACACGGACATTGTCCTGGCCTTTCTCAGATCTCACGGATGGAAAGTGAACGTAGAAAAAAGTTCTCTATCTCCGTCAACAAGGGTTCCCTTCTTGGGAACAATAATAGACTCCTTAGAAATGAGGATTTTTCTGACAGAGGCCAGAAAAACAAAACTTCTGAACTCTTGTCAAATACTTCATTCTGTTC